>NC_083469.1:22775292-22917792 GCF_030014155.1 Tachysurus vachellii
AAATGTGTCTGCCAAATACCATAAATGTAAATATGTAAATGCAACTGGAACCAAAAACATCTTAACATTGTTCATCACCAGTTCCACAGTGGGCTGTACACCGAATCTTGCTTTGTCTTGGCTGAAGGTAACAACTGTCTTGTAAACACAGACACAGTTAACAAACTGTGATTGAGCCATATTTAGCTAGTTCTAGAGTTTAACTATTTAGTTTAAAAGTTCTCAAGTTTACATATAACTAAACAATAAGGAAATGTTTGAATGTTAAGGGAATGTTTACTTTTTAAGTCATGTTATGGTTCCTACAGGGTGGTATGAAGACTCAGTCTTCCATGTCAGTGCCTTTGGGTTTCCACCAATTGAGCCTTCCTCCACTACGAGGTGAACAAATAACCATCAGCGTATTGTCTTGTACATGCAAACTAGGGCTGCAGTATTTGGTTAGAATAATCAGAAATGTAATTTCTGACATATGATGTGTAATCAGGTAAGTGTGCAAATAATTGTTTAGGAGAGTATTAAAAAAGCAAAACGTAAACATTGATAGTTACTGTACATGCTAAAAAGATGTTATACATTTAAGCAAGTTAAAATATTTTGTCAATGTATTAAATAAAATAAAAATAATTTTAATTAAGATCATTCTTTTTTTCTTTTCTGATCCAAACACTTATACAAACAAAAACGCTATCCCTTAGATAATAGAAACCTTTCTGTTTCAGGGCATATTATGGTAATGTGAATTTCTTCGGGGGTCCATCTACCATCGCTGTGAAAGCCTCCACCAAGCTGAAGCAGCTTGAAGAGGAGAATGTGGATGCCATGTTTGTTATTATTTCCGACTTGTGGCTAGACAGTGTGGAGGTCCTGGAGAAGATACAGACCATGTTTTCAGGTTTAATGCATTTTTGTAATGTTTCTGAAACCTTTTTTTCTGAAAGTGTTTTGTACATTAATGTTTCTAGATCAGACGAATTTGTTGTTTTCATTTAATATTAACATAAAGATCTTTTGAGCCTGTTATAGGCTATTCAGCAATGCCTCCCACCTGCTTCATTTTCTGTGGGAACTTCTCCTCTGCCCCATATGGCAAAAGTCAGATCAAGTCCCTAAAAGGTGAGACGGTTTGAGGCATAAAAACTCACCTTTTCTCACTCCGTTCACTAGCTTTACTTATTTATATTTGCTTGATGTCATTAATGTAGACTTTTTGTTTCAGAGTCTTTAAAAGCGCTGGCTGATTTAATTTGTGAGCATCCCAACATTCACCACAGGTAAGACACACTTTGGTCACTCACCAGCTGCCATCTACAGTACCTTCTGAGTCATTTGTTTCTTATTACTCTGTTATATTTTATGTGCAAGAGGAAATGGCTTTTCCAACTGTGGAAAAGAGGCAATTAGGAGCGACTTGTTTCATGTTTTTTTACCCTAAAGACTTACCTACCAGATTTACAGATTTACTATCCTCATTAAAATATATACTAGAAAAGATAAATGCAAAATGTCTTCTTAAATAAACAAGCATTACTATCTGCTTTTACTGAATTCTGTGAAGCACAAAGCAATACAGCAATCATATTTCACATTTAAAATAGATACTAATACCATTACGTATAACAACACATTTTTAATCTGGTGTTTTCTTCCATTATCCAAAGATTTAAAGACAATTCTTGTCTTTAAATGTGCCAAATTACATTGAGAATATTGGTGGACAGCAATTAGTGTTAATTTCGTCAGACGAGATGAGACGAAATATGTTCGTCAACAACCTTTTTTTTCATGACTAAGACGAGACGATGACAAGACTGCACCACTATCCAAAAACGCTGACTAAGACTAAATTAACATGCATTATTGTTGACGAAAAAAGACGAGACGAAAATGTTTTGTATAAAATAAAAACTAAGATAAAATCTCTCTTCATTTTTGTCTACAATTGCCTCTGATTTTTCATCAGCTGTTACGCCTTTAAAATATTCAGCACGAGTTCGCGGCTTCACTGTTGCTCAAGTTACAGGTCCGCGAAGCGGATCCCGCTTATTATATTGCTACCTACCAAAAAATCAATAATTTGACTCAAAATGATGATTTAAAAAGAAGTTTATTGATTTAAAAACAATTGTATTGTTTCCGCTAAAGAAAATAGTGCGCTCCGTCTCTACGGTTAGAATCCTGTGTGTCCATGGCAACGCTCTGTTTTTCATGGCAACGTTGTGTTATAGTTCGCAGCGGTCTGTTATCAAGAAATAAAATAGTGTGTGTGTAGAAAGAATTCGTCCACACGCCGCTCAAATAAATAAATAAATAAATGAATAAATAAAAACTCCTGAGCGCAAGTCCACCATAGGTCTACGCAGGCTTTTTGAGTTAAATTATATTTCCTGTCGCTGCGCAGGCTCTTTTATTGTACATGACAGCTTATGTCCCAATGACTGGTCTTTGCATTACGATTAAAAGCAGCATCAATAAAGTAAAAAAGTGATGTGCAGTCAAGTTCGAGTGTATGCACTGTTTAAATGAGTGTTCTAAACTTCTCACTGATACTTTTGTGATTCGCGGAGTTTTGACAAGTTTTATAGCCTTGATATTGTTTCTTATTCAAAAGTGGTGACAGAAAAAACTCAGCACCCCCAACCTGAAACCTCTTCCCAAGCCTCTGTTACAATCACATCATAATCAAAATGAATAATTAGGCTTAAAAACAAATGTATATGTAAGGGAATCAAGTTTACCAATTACATGTAATATTGCTCCAAATATCATCAATAATGGTGTGTGCAATACCATGTATAACTTGCATTGAGTCGGTAATTTATATATACACACACACACACACCCCTACAGTTTTGATCTTAGGCTTTTCATTAAGTTATTTATTTCCACTATAACACTTGTGTTCCTGAAATTATTGCATTTAATGAGGCCTCGTTGTATTTATTCTTACAATAGATTCCAGATGTGGTCAAGCTACAATTTTTTGACTAAAACTAGACTAAAATACCTTGAGTTTTCTTTTGACTAAAATTACACGACTTTTAGTCGACTAAAACTAAGACTAACAAAAAAGATATGTGAATGACTAAATATGACTAAAACTAACAAGGAAATTTGGCACAAGACTAAGACTAAATTAAAAATAGTTGTTTTTTTTACGAAATTAACACTAACAGCAATTTTCAGCTCATGCCACAAATTTTTAAATGGGTTAAAGTCTGAACTTTGGTCATTCGAAAACACAAGCCTATATTTAAAGCAAATTGTTTCCTTTTTGCCCTGTACCTTTGTTCACTGTCCTTTTGGAACATATTTTGTTTTGCACTAAATTACCATCTGACAACATATTTGGCTCCATCCATGTTGCTTGTGTTCACAACAGGCTTTTCAGTTCCTCAAGCAAACCAAAGCATGATGCTACAAACACTAGCATTGATCACAGTCATGAGCCAAACATTATGCTTTGAATTTAATGTTTGTTCAGGTTCTCCGATTTCATCCATTGAACTCTTTAACCTCTTCACTGTTGTGGTTGGACTCTTCACTAACAATTACCCTAATCACCTGAGTATTCAGTTTGGTGTTGTCTTGGTTGTGGCATGTTTTATATTCACAGTATCACTATTACATTACCAGTGTGGCACCCAAATGGTCCCCTGGGGTTAAAAATGAGGATTTTTATGTCTGTGTTTGTGAGTGAATTAATCCATTATCCTCCACTTTGACACTTATGTGCTTATTCTTTAGAAAGCTTTCACAACCTATATAATTGGACACATTGTATGGTCATGTGATGTACTTAACTTTTTTCTGACACTACAGCAGTCGCTTTGTGTTTGTTCCTGGCCCTGAGGACCCTGGACCCAGCACCATTTTTCCCAGGCAAGGGGTTTCTCGCTGTTATTAGAAATTCTGTAGGCAACCTCAAGTGTAGCTCCAAAAAAATTAATGAGCTCGGTGTGTTTAATGTGTCCTGTATTTTCATTTCAAGGCCTCCCTTAGCTGAACATATCACTGAAGAATTTAGACAGCGAATCCCTTTCTCTGTCTTCACCACAAACCCATGCAGGTATTTTTCATGTTAGGATAGAATGTTTATCTTTATTTTCAGGAATGCTAAGTGCTAGGTTCTTTTCCTATTCCAGGATACAGTACTGCAGTCAAGAGATAGTAGTAATCCGAGAAGACCTGGTCAACAAGATGTGTAGGAACTGCTTGAGACTCCCCAGCCAGAACCTCGACATCCCAAACCATGTGAGTCTGTTCTGCTATGTATATCAACAAAATTTTTACTTTCCCTAGATAAAATGAAATTCATCATAGCACAAAAGCAGCTACAAAAAACAAAATAAAATAAATTGTGATTGTTGAATTTCACTTGTGAGGAGGAATACATCATAATCCTATTTTTGGAAGGAAGCATACTTTATACTTTAAAATTATTTCATTTTGTAAAATCTATAGAGAAATGTTGACTGTATCATACCAAACCAAGATGTCTGCAGAATTGTTAAAAGTAGCTTTTTCAGTTAACCTTAGGTTTTATTAGCTATCATCATTTACGAAAATAAATCAGCCAGACAAATATACTTAATGACTAATCTACTGACAACTTTAATCTATGTACTTATATTGCATGTAATTACATATATTCATTTATTGCTGTATATTACATTTTTACAGTATTTTAAAGCTTTTTTAAAAGAACAAAAAAGAATGAATCAGTACATATATTCTGTTTATTTCTGTACTCTTATTGCCCAATTTTCCTGCAGTTTGTGAAGACTATCTTGTCTCAGGGACACCTGACTCCACTTCCCCTGTTTGTCAGTCCAGTGTACTGGGCATATGACTATGCCTTACGTGTCTATCCTGTTCCTGATGTTGTTATCTTTGCTGATAAATATGATCCCTTCAATATCTCCAACTCAGATTGCCTCTGCATCAACCCGGTATTGTCTTTATGATTTTCTGAATTTTTTAAAATCTAATGTAATATTGAAGCAAGAATTATTGCAACACTGGAAACATCAGGTACTAATTTCTTAATCATGAATAATAAAATCAGTTGATAATGATAATAAATATTTACCATCCTCCATTTTTGCAGGGCTCTTTTCCAAAAAGTGAATTTTCTTTCAAGGTGTATTATCCATCAAACAGAACAGTGGAGGACAGGTATTTAACTTTAATTTTCTTTAATAATACTTTTCATTATTACAATTATTAAATTCTTTGGAACACAAGGCTTAATATTTTTCTTTTCATATTTCTTTTTCTTATGCAGCAAATTGCAAGGAATTTGAAACTGAACCACATGGTGATTGATGCTTGTAAGACTGTTTTATATAGAATATAAAATAAACAATGTTTTGTTATAGTATATTTGCTTTAAGTGTAACTAGAAAACTAATACGTGTACATTTTTAAAATATCTCCCATTTTCTCATATCAAAAGCTTGAAAGCTTAGTAGATATTGTGTGGTCTGGTTTGAAGCAGAAACTAACTGGTCAGTGTGAATAGATGTGACAAAGTCAAATAAAACATGTTAGCATTCACTGTTAAACCACTGTTATTACAACATAATTGCAAATTATTTTATTATCCCACAAAGTATACAATAAAATTCACATGCAAACCGCTTGGTTGAGTAAATGTGTTGTCTGTTGTTAAGAGTGTGTGTATGACTTTCTATTGTGCTGTAATTGATCATTTAATAATAAAAATACAATTTCTATTTTCATGAACCTATTACAAAGTAACTATAAAAGTCTGAGCAAACTGTTTATTTACAAATAACATATATAACTTATAATCTTCTAACATATATAACATTGTATATATTCCAAATTTTTGTAATGAAACATTTTACACTACAATGGCAATGGTTGTGGTATACGAAGGCAAGACAAAGTATGTTTCATTGGTCCACAAAACCTTTTTGCCGTTAGTGCTGTCAAGTGTTAAGGTGGTCACTGGCAAACCCCAGGCATGCAGAAATGTCATTGACACCACGCCTGTTTAATGTGTTCTGTATAGTAGATTCATGAACAGAGATTTTAACCAGTTCCACAGATTTCTTCAAGTCTTTATCTGTCACTCTAAGATGAATAGATTCCTTGTGAGGCTGGGTTCACATTAGAAGATGATTCTTGTAAATAGCAAAATCAAAATGTTTAAGTGCTTTTATAAAATAACATCTAACACACACCTTAAAACTTGTTTATCAATTAGATGCTATGTTTGCAAAATGTCCAATTCCTAATTAGCATTTGATAAGTCATTGGCCTTAGGTTTGCTACAGTATGGATATTTGAATAATATATTCAGTATCTACCAGAAAAATTAAAACTTTACCAGAAGAATTAAAAAATTGTTGATTACTATAACATGGATAACCGATACATTTATTCATAAATGCAGGTAATTTCAAAATGTTTACATACTTGTTCCTGAACTGTATGAGGCAGCAAGTGAAAGTAGAAACCAGCGGTAATGTAAGAATCTGAGTGACCAAGCGCCAAACTATGATGGCTAGATGACTGGGTTAGATAAGATTATTTTGAAGAAGAAATTAGTTTTCTTTTAAAAAGGCCGTTGGTTCTTATTTTTTCTTCTTCTATTTTATATATATATATTTATTTATATATATATATATATATATATATATATATATATATATATATATATATATATATATATATATATATATATAATGGCATGCCGTTTTGGAAATTATTCATGAGAGAATTGAATGAAAAGTCTGAATATATTGAATGAATCCTGACGTCATCAAGACGCATCCGATATTTTGTACTTTAGGCAGAATGACTGTCAGCGATAAACTTATTCGCTGCTAGGTAGGTGGGTTAATATGGGTTTGTAATAGCAGATTTGGTTGTAAATTGTAAATAATTTTATTATTATAAATACAAATTATAATTTTGTTACACTAGGTCATCTCACTGTATCCAAAAGACAGGTTTAAAGAAATTTAACAAAGTCACCAGTCTTGCGTGACTTTTCCAATACTTCAGTCATATTGTGTCTTACAACTGTCAATTCAGCAGCAATATCTGTCTTTTGGATACAGTGAGATGGCCTAGTGTAATTTGAAAGTTTATAATAATAAAATTATTTACAACCAAATCTGCTATTACAAACCCATATTAACGCACCTACCTAGCATCAGACAATAGGCAGACAGTAGTGAAGTGGACACCAAAAGAGATCCAGATTAGTGATCTTGATCCGTGTCTGTTAGATATGTAAATAGGGGTACTTAATAAAGTTGGCCACATATTCACAGATTCAAGTTTCCCGAGTCAATAACTCCTGAACTAAACGCTGTTACTACACAAATAACACAAGTAATATAGAGACGCAGCTACAACCCAATTTTCCTCAAAATCAGCTTTCCTCCGTGGTGGACAAAATACATAAGTCTCTATGTGCAAACGGCTGAGAGACAGATTCCAAGGGACCGTCTGCAAAGTGCAAAACCCGAAAGCGAATACTAAAAAACAGTCAATAACTTCACTGTAATACACTGTACTGTCACCAAATTCAGCTCACACATCACTGATGTCCTGATAGTTATACTACAACACTTACTCGGGGGAAATGTCTTTTTGTATCATTTTTATGATTTTCTTATATGAATCACCCGCTTTTCGGGTGTTGCACTTTGCAGACGGTCCCTTGGAATCTGTCAGGCGTTCGCACATAGACTTATGTATTTTGTCCAACGCGGAGGAAAGCTGATTTTGAGGAAAATTGGGTTGTAGCTGCCTCTCTACATTACTACTATAAAAAAATGTATTGAGTTATTCCCAAGTTATTGACTCGGGAAACTCGAATCTGTGAATATGCGGCCAACTTTACTCAAGTGATATCGGGTGCGTCTTGATGACGTCAGAATCCATTCAATATATTCAGACTTTTCATTCAATTCTCTCATGAATAATTTCCTAAACGGCATATATATATATATATATATATATATATATATATATATATATATATATATATATATATATGAATAATGAATAATTTCCTAAACGGCATATATATATATATATATATATATATATATATATATATATATATATATATATATATATATATATATATATATATATATATCTCCAGCTCCAGATGACTGCCCTATATCCTCTTTCCTCTTCCTCTGCATCACTTGCTTGCTGGTGTGTTTGGTGTCGCTGGGGTGTTTCAACACAGCGACACCAAACACACCAGCAAGCAAGGGATGAAGAGGAAAGAGGGGACTTTGCTGGGGCTTTGCTGATAGCTTAGCTTTACATAGGCATCATTGGTACAGTACTCACAGGTATCTTTAGACCTTCTCTGATCACCCTGGAGCTGATCATTGAGTCTTTAACTTCGTTTGAAACGTGTAGGCCACGTTTGTCTAAGTGTGTGTGTGTGTGTGTGTGTGTGTGTGTGTGTGTGTGTGTGTGTGTGTGTGTGTGTGTGTGTGTAAGGTCACTGAACCAGTTCTGCTTCAGCCGTCATTCTGGTAAACAAATCGTTTATTTGCTGTTAGCTGTTATGTTGTTTGTGTTCTATATTTCACAGTCTCTTGATGCTGGTGAACTGAACAGCACTTGCTGCAATGTTCAGTTTGTGTCTAATAGTCTGGCTTATTATATCGTGCTGCAGCTATATATGATACAAACACACAAACACCCTTCTTGATAAGTTCTAATGTCTAGTTTTGTTTTTCTATTTCTGGCCAGTGGACATCAGAACATACCTTTTGTGGAAGATAAGAGGCCCAGAGAGTCGTTGACCTTGATGACTTTTAGATATGCACCTTTGTGAAATAGATCTTAAGTTTCAGATCTTGAGCATCACAAAACTTTTGTTAATTGCAGTGATTAATTGTGTTCACTTTAAATTGTTCTCTTCAGGTTGAATCTGGGAGGGTTACAGAATTAGAATAGAGACCGACATCATCGTGCCAGGTTTTTATTATGTGGTAAGTTTATTTAATGAAATGTGTATTGTTGTAAGTAACGTTTTGAATTTGTCTGCAGTGTCAATATTTTTTTTTATTCAACAGCAACCCATTAAACAGGTGACCTGCTCATACCTGTTTGTGGGTAAAAATGGGTAAATGGACACCTCCACTTGGGAGAAGGAAGAGGTTCCCGTTGCATACTGTATGCGGTAATTCCATGTTTCACACCTGATGTGTATCTACATTTGGTGCTATTCACCTGAACGGGAGGCTGTAAAACCTACTGTGCAAGTTTTAACGATTCATTGATTTGGCTTGCAGGAGAGTGACGAGAGCTTTAACCCAGAGGAGACGGAGGTGCCCTTTATTTGGTATGATTCTCTTCACTGTTTAATGGTGTAACAGTGTATTGTGTGTTTAACATACTCTAAGCATTTACATGTCCTGTTTCTTAGCTGACTTTAAGGCGCTGATTCTCTGAAGGATTCCTTCAAATCGATTGAAGCAGAGATCTCCTCCTGTGTAAGCTAATAAATGACTGTATGAAATGACAGATGTTTAAATATAAATGATTTTGATAATATAGTAAACAGGACTCTAATATGTAATGCTAATTTCTTTTTGTAACTTTTCTCCTCTGTGCAGGTCCCCCACTACAACTTCCTGGATGTTTTTTTGTGCTGATTCTGTTCCGCCATTTCAGAAGTGGCTCAACGCTTGAGACAGTAAGTGACTGATCAGAAGATTTATAAGCGATGTTGAATGTAAATTCAGAAGATGAAACCTTTAACCCTGATAGGCCATGGTATTAATGATGCTTGTTGTTTTCCTTTCCTGAAATTTAAGGGAGGATTCTTGGAGCGCCTGCTCGAGCTCGTCAACATGTGGGATGTGGACGTGTGGGAGCCTGCAGCAGAGCTGTACTTCACAGTGCTTATCGTAAGTGTTGGAATATCTTTTGATGCCATGATACACAAATTCTCAGGATTGTATCTTAAACTCAGTGATACTGTGTTGGATGTGTGTGTGTGTGTGTGTGTGTGTGTGTGTGTGTGTGTGTGTGTGTGTTTGTGTGTAATTTGTCAACAGGATCACCTAACAGCTTGCTGAAGTACTGTTCTCCACGGTTCAGCAACTCCTCAAGAAGCACATCGAGCAGATGATGGACATTTTGGAGAAGCTCTGAACAATGTCCTTCATTTACCACTTTATTTTTTCCTCTTCTGTTTCATTTCATGTTTGCTCTTTTCCCTCACTTATTTTCCCTACATTGCTCAAGCTCTCCACACTTAAGTATAATTTAATTTTATTTCTGTTTTTGATTAACTTAATATTTTAAAAATCTATTTCTTTCCTACAGGTCTGTATAGTGAAGCCCAGAATTGGAGATGGGCTTAACCCTGTGTCTTAAGATCCCTCATCCCTTAATAATTATCACTCAGTAGTCCATCCCTCTATTTATATCCCACTCCCCTATTCCCCTCAATTGCCTATCGATTTAAATTTGTGTTATGACCCCAAACTATAAAACAATCTTTAACATTTGCAGAATTGTATAATTGTAAATTTCTCAATTACAGCTATGGAAAATATGTATAAAATATGAAGTCTGTTTTATGCACACTGTGTATATACTATAGTCTGTTTTTTTTATTAATTTGGTTGTTACACAAATCCGGAACTCAAGATTAAACAGCAGTTACAAAGTATATGCTTTTTATAGAAAATAAAATAACACACAATGCCAAAAAAAAAAAATGGAGCTCCACACTGAAGTGATAAAACAATACAAAGCTCTTCAATACAGTTACAGGGTCATGGTATATATGTAATGTAAATAATAGGACAATCCTTTCAACCCTCCCTCTGCTTAGTGCCAAGCTGTTCCCCACCCCTTTCTCATGATTTATCATGCTAAACAGAGAAAGAGGAACACAAGTCTTCCACCTAATCCCTCAACATCAAAGCAGAAGAATGCATTTTACAAACTGTATTTTTAAGAGCATCTCGAGCAGCTGCAACACTTCCTGGTTTGGGAATTGCACCATCTTGGTTCTAAAGACCCTGCAGTGGATAGTGAGGACAGCTGAAGAGATCATAGGAGTCTCTCTCCCCTCTATCATGAACATTTACACCACACACTGCATTCACAAGGCCAACAGCATTGTGAATAACCCCACACATTCCTCACACACACTCTTCACCCTCTTACCATCTGGAAGAAGGTACCGAAGCATTCGGGCACTCACGACCATACTGTCCAAAATTTTTTTCCCCCAAGCCATCAGATTCCTCAACAACCAGAACTGAACTGTACTGTACTGCACACTCACAAACACACACACACTCAACTGTGTGTACTGCAAATTTCAGATTCACTCAATTATTGTTTTGCACACCACATCTAACCACAACAACGTCATCTAACTGCAGCTATTATATAAGTCAGGGCTTTCAAGTGTCACGCATTGAGAGTGACAGTCACTCATTTCGGTCTTTTGTCATGCTCTCCCACCACACATTGTATTTCTCACGCAGAACAACGTACTATTTATCATATATTTAATATGCCACAGCGCCCAAAATATATCTGTCCGCACCGCTGTCTCTATGGAACCGGGCAGGAATCAAGCGTGTCTCCACTGGAGTTCTTAGTCAAGCCTGACACTTATCAGCCAATCAGAAAAAGAGGCTACACAATAACCAATCAGAAAATAGCACTATTGTATCTAGGTAAGATTTAACGCAACAACCAATGAAAAAAGCATATCCTGGAATTGTTCAGCATCATCCTCGTTCACCCACAGAGAAAACCACTGGAGCTGCGAGCATCACTTTGAGCACAGAGTAAGTCATCCTGATTTCTCAGGTAATCAGCATCAGTTTTTCATGAGTGTCTGTAACTTAGCCAACAGTTTTACAGCCTGTTCACTGACAACACCTGCTCAGAACAAGTAGTCTAGGCCAGTGCTTCTCAAACTGGGGGCCCTGAGATGGTGCCAAGGGGCCCCGGTTCACTGACAACACCTTCTCAGAACAAGCAGCCTTGGTTTTAGTGCTTCCACATTATAATGCTGATGCCCAGAGGGTATTTTCAATGGTCGGTTTGCACAAAACCTCAACACGAAACAGCTTGTCTCTGGATGGGACATTGTCCTCAATCATGACCCTAAAAATGGCTGGGCTTGAGCCGAACTGTTTTAAATGGGAGCAACATTACAAATTATAAAGCAGTCCAAAAAGGCAACAAACACAATAAACAACATCAGTCATAAAATCTCTCACTCTAACTCACACACACACACACACACACACACACACACACATTGGAAAGTCATTCTTGCCTGTCTTCAAAACTTGAGAGCCCTGTATAAGTTTATATACATTTGCAAGAACCCTCTTTGTTTACGATACAATAATTTTTGCACAGTTTATAATATACAGAATGCACACTGATTGGCACTATTTTGTGTATCTCTCCTGTAGTGTTTTGTAATTGTCTGTTTGCACTGTCTTTTGTCTAACGTTTTTTTGCACTAGGTTACACATGATGTGGCTTTATGTGCATTTTATCTGGCTCGGACAACTTACTTCAAGTCCTTAGCTCTGAGTTGTTTTATGTAGCATTATGGTCTTGGAGAAATGCTGTTTCATTTTACTGTGTACTGTGTCAGCTATAAATAGTTGAAATGACAATAAAAGCTTCTTCACACGACTTGAATTGATTTGGTGTTTGAAATATTTGACACTGAATTTTATAGATTTAGTTGATAGTGGAGCTGCCCCTGCTGACACCCCCACTGCCTGATAGTCCAACTTCCTGGACTGCCCTTTAGATACACCTCTACTGTGTAATTTGTGTAATACTTTATAATCTATATAATACTCTGTAATCTGTGCAGATTGATTAGTTGCCATGTAAAGCTAAGGAGGAGTCTTCATGTTACAGCTCAGTCCAAACGCCAGATAAAACAATCACTTGCTTATTATGGTAGGAGAAACTGTTTCTCAGATCTTAAAGAAGAAATGTTTGTGACATGTAATCTTGAAAAATTGTTATTCAAAGATAAGATATTATTATTAGTGTAACCTTTTCTAAAACTTTAAAGATACTAAAGGGGCCTTTCTCTGTCCTGGCCAACTGCATTATGCATGTTTTTTAATTCATGCATGTTCTGAATTTTTGGGTAGTGAACCATTATTTTCTCTTACCACCTTAATCTGTTTAAAACAATCCCTTATTTTGAATCTCTTGCTCAAAAAATTCATTCATTCATTCATCTTCTACCGCTTATCCGAACTACCTCGGGTCACGGGGAGCCTGTGCCTATCTCAGGCATCATTGGGCATCAAGGCAGGATACACCCTGGACGGAGTGCCAACCCATCGCAGGGCACACACACTCTCATTCACTCACGCAATCACACACTAGGGAAAATTGTCCAGAGATGCCAATCAACCTACCATGCATGTCTTTGGACCGGGGGAGGAAACCAGAGTACCTGGAGAAAACCCCGAGACACGGGGAGAACATGCAAACTCCACACACACAAGGTGGAGGCGGGAATCGAACCCCGACCCTGGAGGTGTGAGGCGAATGTGCTAACCACTAAGCCACCATGCCCCCCAAAATTGTAAATTTTAAAATGTAATTACTACTTATCTCTAACATCTACCCCAAACATCTATCCCTAATGAGCAAGCCTGTGCATTGCTGTGCTGTAGCATGGAAAAACACCCTGAGATGATATGAGTTAGAAACCTTGAGGAACCAGGCTTAGAAGGGAACCTCATCCTCATTTGGGTGATGAGATCTCCCTCTCTTGGGTGATAAATAATTCCCTTTCTGCAACAGTTTGTAGTTGAGTAGAATTAAGAGAGAGAGAGAGAGAGAGAGAGAGAGAGAGAGAGAGAGAGAGAGAGAGATTTTTAAAAATAAGGTACACTAATCATGATATTATCATATGGAGAAGAAGAGGGGAGAAAAAGAATAACAAGAAAAGGAAAAATAAAAAAATAATAATAATTAGCAGCAATTCTAACTTTAGCAGAGTTCACAAACACTGCCCATGCATTTTGCCCGGCTCTTTGTTCCATCTTGTTCCTTCTACTAATGTAGTTGTCTAGTTTTGCTTGGCCTAGTAGAAAGTGCAACAATTGGCACACATGCTGTTTTTTTCACACATATCTGTTTCCAAAGATAAAAATTTTCAAAGAAAAAGGTTCATTAACCTGACAAAACAGCTCTTTCAATAATTTAAAGACAGGTTCTAGTTACAACATTTAATAAAAGCATGGAAAACAGTATCTCCTTCAGTACAAAATGGGCATTCTGGGTTAACTTCAGGATTTTAAAATGAAAACAAAAGCACTAACTGCAATGATACCATGAATAATCCTCGATAACGGTGGTTTATACAATACTCTACACTCTGTGTTAACAGTATCACTCACCCCAAGTACTGCATGCCTTCTTTACACAGGCTTTGTACATAATCTTACTTTTACTTGATGAAAAGTCCAGAATGCAGAACATTTTACAGGATCCAGAAAGGTGCCTACAACCTTGTCTAGTTTGAGGGGTCTTTCACCATCCTTAGTTCCTCTGTAGCGAGAGCAGACTTCCACTTCTCTAACATCCACGTAGCTAATCAAGCTGACCTCGTGCACTGCTGTTAGCCACCTCTGCCAAATTTGATCCTACAAAGTTCAGCAAATTGCCTAATGTTACAGTCCTTGAGCCCCATGGATTAGAGGTTCGTCTAGCAGCCAGTAGAGGGAAAACCTGGTCCCTGTTGAACAAATTCCACACCTTAAACAGATTTTTGTAAAAAGCTGGCAACTTGATGGTGTCAATGTTACAGGGGTCTATAAAAAAGAGTGACTTGCTCAGATTCAGTCTTTCTGTCCTGTTTAGAATAACGCATACAGAAGTTCTCCAGTTTTATTCTACAGGTCTATGCAAAAAGTCTCTGCATAAACTGCAGGCAGAAAGCTGCTGCCTTGCTTTGTAGATGAATAAGTCCTTGTCCACCTTTATCCTTTGGCAAAAACAACACACTCTGTTGAACCCAATGCAATTTGTCACAGAGGAAATTCACTAGTACAGCTTGCACATCTTTTATAAAACTTATAGGGGGGTCAAGACAAGCCATTCTGTATAAGGATAACAATAAGGATGCCACTAGCTTCTTGACTACTAATACCCGTCCACTATATGACAAGTTCGGTGCTAGCCATTTCCACTTTGCTAATCGGCCCTTTATCTTCTCAAGTGCCCCTTCTTCATCACATTAGCCTCGTCTCCTAAAACAACTCCCAGGTATTTGTGGCTTCCTCTCCTCAAGTTAACCCCCCTCGAAGCTTTTGTTTTTCACCCGATCAGTCCCCAAACAATAAAGCCTCACTCTTGTTCCAGTTCATTTGGCCAAAGATAGCACACTGAACATTTCTACTGATGTTAGGGTGTCCCAAAGTAACGTAGGGTGAAGGTTTCTTATTAAAACTATGACATCATTTTCATATGATTCTACCTTGAAGTTATTCATGTCATTTGAAAAGCATAGACCATCTATCTAAATAAGAAAAGGAAGCACAATGCTCCACCCACTCGCTCATGCATGTGCAGAGAGAGAAAGAAAGAAAGAGAGAGAGAGAGAGAGAGAGAGAGAGAATGAAAAAAAAAAGAAAAAGAGAAAATCAATAGGTATGCTTGTAATCATGTGATTAAAGTCAAAGTACATTATGTGCAAAGTGCAGGCAGGGACTCCAGCAAGAATCCTATGACAGCATAACTAAAAGGGAGAGTCAGAGACAGTGACACAGACATGAGGGCAACAGCATCCCATCCCAAACATATCAGTTCACCAAACACTCTATGCCCATGAGCACTCGAGATCGGCTCCTTTACCTAAGACAGATTCATTAAAAATTGTAGACTAAACAAATGTGTCTTCAGCCTTGGCTTAAACACTAAGACTGTGTCTGAGATATGAATACTCAGAGCAATTGGAAGGCTGTTCCAAAAAGAAAAATCTCTGCACCTCTTGCATCCTTTACTATTTAAGGAACTACCAAACAGCCTGCACCTTTTGATCAAAGCAGGTGTGGCATTTTATAAAAAAACAAATGATTGCACACTTACTGTAGCACGAGACCATTCGGTGCTATATAGTTCAGTAATAGTATTTTATAATTCATGCAAAATTTGACTGGGAGACAACGCAGCATGGAAAAAATAGGAGTGATGTGTTTGTCTTCTGATTCAAGTTAGGACTCTACATGCTGCTTTCTGGACTAACTGGAGCTTGTTTATACTCCTACTGGAACATCCAGAAAGTAAAGCATTACAATAATCCAACCTAGAGGTAAAAAAGCATGAACTTGTGTTTCTTGTATTATAGTGTTCATCATTTAGTAACATCATGTTTGTCATTATCCCTAGTGATATTATCTACATGACCTATCTTGTGTCTCACATCTGACTTAGCTAAAACATATAGCTGCGTGTCATCAGCATAACAGTGGAAGCTAATACCATGTTTCTGAATAATTGTACAAAGGGGTAGAATATATAGGGAGAAAAGCAATGAACCAAAAACAGACACTTGCGGAACACCAAACATTACCTTAGTATGTTTAGAGTAGTCATCATTTAGATCTACAAACTGATAACGTTCAGTGAAATAAGAACTGAGACAGGAGAGGGCTGTCCTCAACAACAACAACATGTTCTAGCATATCAAGTAAAATAGCATAGTCAATAGTATCAAATGCTCCACTAAGATTAAGCAACACCAGCAAGGGGACACAACCCTGATCAGAGGCCAGTAACGGGTCATTTACAACTTTAACCAGTGCTGTCTGCGCTATGATGAGGCCTAAATCCAGACTGAATATTATTCCTATGTATGTATGAGCATAACTGCTGTGCTACAACCTTTTCTAGGATCTTGGAGATAAAGGTGAGGTTTAATATTGGCCTATAGTTGGACGGCTGGCCTGGGTCAAGGTTTGTTTTTTTAATCAGAGGTTTGCTAGCTTAAAAGATCAAAAGTCAAGAGTCAAGAAGCTGTGAAATTAGACAACGTTTCTACAGGACTCAGGTGCTACATAAAACAAAGACAGAGGTAAGGACTTAAGTAAGTTAGTCGTAGTCACATAAAGGGCAGATGCGCAACCTGGTGCAAACAGTGCAAGACAAAAGACAAAAAGACATTACACAAAAGACAATACACAAAAGACAATACACAAAAGCAGCGCTGACCAGTGTACATACTGTATGTTCTATATTGCATGTGCAGAAATACTGGAATGAACACATATTATAGTAGCACTTATATGAGGACATTTTGGAATGTAATGTATTGTGCAAAACAGCAATCGACTGAAACGTGAAAGACAGCAAAGAGCAAAAACAATGTGCAAAAACAGCATGTTAACAGCTTGATTTGGGTGGTGCTGTCTACATGTATCATGTGTATCAGAAGAGTGTGTATTTGGTGTAGTTCAGTGCTGTCCATACAGTTAAAGTGCGTGTGTGTGTATTGTGCTCAGTACAGTTCAGTTCAGTTATTGAGGAGTGTTATGGCTTGAGGAGTCTGGCCTTTAGGGCCCAAATGCTTCAGTAGCTCTTTCCAGACGGCAGGTAGGCGAAGAGTGTGTGTGGGTTCATCCACAATGCACTTGGCTTTGCGGATGCAGCGTGTGATGTAAATGTCCATGATAAAGGGAAGAGAGACTTCAATGATTTTCTCAGCTGTCCTCACTAACCGCTGCAGGATCTTGCGATCCGAGATGGCGCAGTTCCCAAAACAGACAGTGATGCTGTCTGGATGCTCTCAATGGTCCCTCTATAAAACATAGAACAGTCTGGATGGGGGAAGGAGATGGGCTTTCCTCAGGCTTCGTAAGAAGTAGAGATGCTGCTGGGCTTTCTTAGTGATGGAGCTAGTGCTGAGTGATCAGGTGAAGTTCTCCGCTAGATGGACACCAACAAAAACTTGATGATCTCTACAGAGGATCTGCCGATGTTCAGGAGTTGCTCTGTGCTCTCCTGAAGTTAACAACCATCTCTTTAGTTTATCAACATTCAGAGACAGGTTGTTGGCTACACCAGGCAGTTAGCTGTTTCACCTCCCCTCTGTATGCTGACTCGTTCTTATTAATGAGTGACCACCACGGTCAAGACTCAGCTTCTCAATCAGGTGCTGAGGGATGATTGTGTTGAATGCTGAACTAAAGTCTATAAACAGCATTCGTACGTAAGTGTCTTTATTGTCCAGGTGGGAGAGGGCTAAATGAAGGGCTGTGGCAATGGCATCGTCCATGGAGTGAGTTTCTTGAAGCACTTCATTACAATGGGTGTGAGTGCGATGGGACGATAGTCATTGAGGCAGAACACTGTAGACTTCTTTGGCAGAGGGACGATGGAGGTTGTTTTGAGGCACATAGAAATCCGCTAACTGTTCTGCACAGAATGTTGTCTGGTCCAACAGCTTTCCATGGGTTAACTCTGCATAGACCTCTTCATGTCGGCTGTGGATAGACAGTAATAGACAGTACCTGATCGTTGGGGGGAGGGATGGTCGCTACATTGTTCTGCACCTCAAATCAAGCGTAAAAGTCGGATTGTCTGGGCATATGCGCGCTTTGCTTCTCTGATGGCTTGGGACAGTTTGGCCCTTGCTGTTCTTAGGCTAGGACTCTAGACTTCAGCAGCGCACACACTTTACCAGTCATCCACAGCTTCTGATTGGAGTGTGTGGTGATGGTCTTGGAGACGGTCAAGTCATCAATGCACTTGCTGATGTAGCTGCCCACAGATGCTGTGTACTCCTCCAAGTTGATGGAATCACCGTTGGTTGCAGCCTCTCTGAAGATGTTCCAGTCAGTGCACTCAAAGCAGTCCTAAAGAGCAAAAGTGGCTCCTGATGGCCAGGTTTTCACCTGCTTCAGAACTGGGTTAGAGCGTCTGGTGAGTGGTATGTATGCTGGAATTAGCGTAACAGAGATGTGGTCTGAGTAGCCGAGGTGGGGGCGGGGCCCTGAACAGTACGTGCCGAGAATGTTTGTGTAAACAAGATCCAGCGTGTTTTCCCCTCTTGTTGCAAAGTCCACATACTAATGGAATTTAGGTGGAATAGATGGAATATAGATGGAATAATGGAATTCTGTTTGATATTATACATATTTCCACTGAAATAATTAATGAAGTCATTGCTGCTACAAATAAATGATTGGCACTCAACAGTGTTTTTATTCCTAGTTAATTTTGCTACAGTATTAAATAAAAATTTCAGATTATTTTTGTTATCTTCAGTTAGGCTAAAGAGATATGCTGATCTAGCAGCAATAAGACATTTTTTGTAGCTCTGAAGGCTTTCCTTCTATGCTAATTGGTGTATTAATATCTAGGGTTAATCTCTCTGCAGTAGCAGACATCAGTGTATGTTTAATGCAGTGACGTGGCAAATTGCAAATATTGTATCTGAGGTGCATTTTAAACAAAATGAGATCAAACAAATTAAACAAAATGAGAATGGTCTAATTCCAAATGAGGCAGTGTGACTATATTTTCTATATTTAATTCATTAAAAAAAATATATGTAAATATTATACCATGCACGCTAAATACCATGCTATAGTTCCTGTAGAATTTGCCGAAACCAAGGAATTTCTGAAGGTTTCCTGGATGTTGGCTGGGGAGGACTATGCAAGTTATCGCTCCCTGGTGGCTAATTATGTAACAGAGGAATGCTATGTTGTATTGGTTGAACTCATATTTTTCTGCCTTAGCAAAAAGCTGATGATGCAGTAACCAGGTGAGGACTTGGCGTACGTATTTGAAGTGTGTGCAGGTCCGGGGAGTAGATTAGAGTGTCATGAATGTAGACTATGAGGTGCAGTAAGTCTCTGAATACCTCATTCACAAAGGATTAAAAAACGAGAGGTGAAGTTGTTACCTCATATGGCATGACCAGATATTTGCAATGCCCCTGTGTGGTCAGAAATTGTGTCTTACACTTGTTCTACTCCCGTATGAAAATAAGAAAGTAGGTGCTTCGGTTTAGTTCAGTGAAGATACATGCCTCTCTGATCTGTGCTAGGGCTGTAGCCCAGGGCTCCCTGGGTAGATGTAGTTCCTCAATGAGTTGTTTGTGAATGAGTGCTAAGAGAGGACAAACTACATTAGCATAGCCAATCTGTATTGGAACGAGAAGACTGTACTGGAAGGTAGGCTCACCTTGAGGTTCTTGGTGGCTGGTCTCATCCCACCAGATGGAACCCTTTCCTGAATACTAGGACTTCTGGGTCACTGCTCAGCACTTCCAGGTCACTGCTATATAAGCACACTCATACCATTAGAACTTTGCAAAGTATTGTTTTTTTTTTTTGCCTGCGATTCTGAGACATGTTTTCTTTAACTTATTTCACTGTGTTTTGACTTCTGCCCTGTTTTGTGGATTTATGTGTTTTGCTACTTTGTTTTTTGAATGTGTTTTTAAGTTTGTGCTGGGTTTCTCATGACGCTATTTTTGTCTTCTTTACAAATCTTGCATTCATCACATTCAGGAAATGTGATAAACATCAGGAAAAAATCATAAGCAAATATCACAATTCACAAAAATCAAGGTCAAAAACAGATCCAAAGTCAAGAATACAAAAATAAGTGCAGCAAGACAAAACCAAAGGGAAAAGTACTGTAGAGACAAGCAGAGTTTCAACAAATAAGGTAATCCAGAAAGTAACATGAGGCTCAGTGTTTGAAGTACACAGATAATCACAAAGACTAATCAGCAAAGACATACACTGGAGACAGGGCTTAAAAACACTAACAAGAAGTTAAAAAGGTAAAAACTAAAGCAGTGAGCAGTAAGCATACCGTAAGCATAACATACAGTAAAGACTCCGTCTTTGGCATCCTCTGGTTGTCAACATTGTTCAATGTAGATTGAGACAAAAAGCACAGATAGCCAACATTCTTTTTATATGCTATCAAGTGTTCTTTAATGACTTTTTTCAATTGTTTTAAAATGGATTTAATAATAATAATTTGCTTATTTTAATATTGTAATGATAACACAATGAAACTGCTAACATTGCTAACATAATGTTACTGCCCCATTATTATCATTGCTTATTACTGTTAATAATACTTCTAAAATAATGAAGATGCACTCAGTTTGCATGTTACTGTACCACTGTGCAAATAAGTTAATATTCTGCATTTGCACATATAAATGTACATAGTGCATATTTTAGTAGCCTTTATTTCTATTCCTGCAGTTTTATTTATTATGTTTGTGTGTATGTATGTGTGTTGCCCATGCACAGTGTGTAATGCTGCACAGACTGATGAACTGAAATACCACCTGCGGTATGCAAACGTATTAAACGTAAAATTTCATTTATATTTTATGTTTTCTACATAACTTCAGATGTGTACATAATTAGGCATATGCTGTTATCATCAGGATTTCAACCAAAGACAAAGGACAAAGGCAGCATCAGAATGATAGAATATAAGTTCATAACCTTCAGAACAATAGCACAATGCCTTTAACCACTGAGCACTTGCACTGTGTATCTTCTTTTTATGTATGAATGATGTATGAATCTGAATCAATTCAATCCATTTTTAATTACAGGGAATTATAAATCACATAAAGCACTTTTATGAAATCTTGTAAATGGTTTTGTATTCTTTACAGTTTGCTAGTATTGCAGTAAAGGCTAATTTTAAGTTAGATACTCGACATTAACTCCAGATGCAGGTTTTCAACAAGGGACCGTCAATAAAGTGCCAAATGAATGACACAAAATCGATGTTTTCAACAACTCATGCCGACTTGCACATATGAACAAAAATTAAGGTTAAAAAAAAGTTAACAAATAAGACACACCTTTTTAAATTACGGATTCTACTATTTTATATTAATATACTTACTTTGTGATTTATTTTTCCAGTAGCCTTTTATACAATGTGACATCCTGACTCCAAACCTAAGCAGAATTATTTTAATACGAGACAAATAAGACAAGTAGAAATTTATTCACGGTCCCAGACATAAATTTGTGAGTGCATGAGTGAATCACTGAAAGTAACCTAAACATTATCAGCAGTTGGCTATAGATTAATATTCAATGAATTGAATTACTTTGGTTTACTCTCTAACTCTATATGCTTCTGTAATATGTGAAAATTCTGATCTATTATTATAATATCTGGTATTACAATAGCTTTGGTTTGAAATTAAATACTTTTCATGCGGCTTATTTGGCTGAGTTTAGTATCTTCTGTTTGTGTCTGATGCTAATTCATGGGAGAAACCATCTCCTTGGGGAGGGGGACGGAGGGGATGTTGTTCTGAGCGACAGCCTTAGCCTGGACCCGGATTCGTGTTAGACATCCGTTCACACTCACGGCTGAGACACGGCTGAAACGCACGTTACACAGAGATATGTGAACTACCGGCTATTCGCTTCGAAACACAGGAATATTTCGGCGGTTTGTTCAGCTCTCTGGAGGTAAGTTTGCATTGGTTTACATTGGTTTGAAACATCTGCAGAACGCAGGCCGTTATAATATTTTCTCAGTACACTGAAAACTTAACATGCACTTTGTCCTAAAATACGTTTCGTTCCGCATTTTGTTTATTTAACACTGCTTGGAACTGGCTTCACTTAAACGTTAAACAAACAGCAAACTGCAACATAACCTTTTTATTCTGAACAAATCGTCTATGCGCGCTGTAATCTCACTTCATGTGCATTTAGTCCAAATAGCGCTCATATAGGAGCCTGTAGATGTGTAATAACAGGCGGCAATGTGTAAAGTGTATTGCATATATCCGAATTTATATGCAGAGTAAATAATAAGCAGTATAAGTCACTTTAGTGGTCATCTCTGTGTAAATCATTCAGGCTTTTTATTGAAAGACAACACAAACATAGACAAGTTGATCTTTTTAGCTGCTTTATAGGACAAAGCAGAGTAACACAGAGTAACACAGAAGAGTAACACAGTAACACAGAAGAGTAACAGAGTAACTCAGTAACACAGAAGAGTAACACAGAAGAGAACACAGTAAAACAGAAGAGTAACACAGAGTAACACAGTAACAGAGTAACACAGTAACACAACACAGAGTAACACAGTAACATAGAGTAACACAGAGTAACACAGTAACACAACATAGAGTAACAGTAACATAGAGTAACACAGAATAACAGAGTAAAACAGAGTACACAGAGTAACACAGAATAACAGAGTAACACAGTAACACAACACAGAGTAACACAGTAACATAGAGTAACACAGAGTAACACAACATAGAGTAACACAGAATAACAGAGTAACACAGTAACACAACACAGAGTAACACAGTAACATAGAGTAACACAGAGTAACACAACATAGAGTAACACAGTAACATAGAGTAACACAGAGTAACACAACATAGAGTAACACAGAGTACAGAGTAACACAGAATAACAGAGTAACACAGTAACACAACACAGAGTAACACAGTAACATAGAGTAACACAGAGTAACACAACATAGAGTAACACAGAATAACAGAGTAACACAGTAACACAACACAGAGTAACACAGTAACATAGAGTAACACAGAGTAACACAACATAGAGTAACACAGTAACATAGAGTAACACAGAGTAACACAACATAGAGTAACACAGAGTACACAGTAACACAGAGTAACACAGAATAACAGAGTAAAACAGAGTACACAGAGTAACACAGTAACAGAGTACACAGAGTAACACAGAGTAACACAGTACATGGTGTAACACAGATTACACAGAGTTACACAGGGTACACAGAGTAAACAAAGTAACACAATAACAGAGTAACACAGAGTAACACAGTATCAAAGAGTAACAAAGAGCAGCTGAATTCGGACATTAAATGAGATGTAAACTGTGTAAATATTATATGTATATTTTAGGGTTTATGGGACACTTTTCTTTGGTTTATTTTCAGGATCACTACTTAACTACTTAAATCTCACATTAGTAAATGATCTACACCTTGGGTAAAATGTGTATTATTTCTATTACTTCTATTACTATGGGTTTAAACATTTTGATTACTAGTTTCTTTTGCTATTACTGTCTAATTTTCATATTGTATTTTGCTGCAACTGATCAGCCATCTTAAGAAAATACTACCTCACTCATACCCAAAACAAAGAGGTAAAACCCACAGTATTATAAAAAGTAATATACACTGAAAGGAATAAAGAAAATTACTTGAGTACAAATTCCACTACAAACTCCATATTGCTGGATTCACTTGTTGAAGTCTTTACTTTGCATTTTCAGTTTAATAACATAGTGACAACAATAATAGACATATATAAGTATACTTATGTCATGAAAAGACTCTAAAGGCCTACGATAAGATTATAAATGGTATTTGAATGGTAACTAAACTTCTCAGAGTCAGAAGATGCATAATGATTTAATGAATGTTAGTACCAATAATTGTTAAATCATTTTCAACCTCTGACACACTCAAATGATTAACCTCCATTATTGGCTGGTGATGTTCAAAAATGTAAATAAAAAATTGGACATTTTTAAAAAAAACTTCTTGAGGTGTTTTTGTAATGTGCCACTATGTGCATAAATTCTAAGTCATAAAATCACAATTCTGTAACACTCTACTACAGGTCACATTTTCTTAGCATACTGATAAAATCCTGTTGAAGGTGTCTCGCTCATGTTGTGGTGCTACGTTGTCTTAGATAGCTGGCCAAGCATTTTAAAACAGTGAGAGTTGATTAATATCAATTCAACCCTCACATCCAACCACAATTACTCTTTGTTTTCTCCCTCTGTTTTTCATACTTTTCATACCCACTTTGTTTCTCAAAATATTTAGAATGCAATAGTATAAATATACAATATTCTATAAATATATAGATTTATCCAATCATATATAAATCTAAACATAGGTAAAACGTTCCTGTTTGTTGTTATTTCCGGACATCCTTTTACGCACACCCCCATTTGCTGACAGCACACATAATCCTCCTAAAAGTGCACCACTGATCCCAGTGTCTGTATGTGGGGTGATGTGGGGCGTCTGAATGCAACTTGCCAGCCTTGAAATGTGATCTTTCTGCTAGGGTGCAGAGGCCAAAGGTTAAAGGTGATGGAAAGAATGAGTTAGGGTTATCTTCCTGGCCCTATAAGCCTCTTTATGTGCATTGAGTGGGTGGCTGGACCATGCCAGAGCACATCAAAGCTCTACCCAAACATTGTCATCTGGACCTGACCTTTAACCTATTGTTATGAGCCATGGAAAGTAGAAATAGGTGATACCACTGATATTCTTTTTGATGCAGTAACAATAACATAATAACATATTGTGATACTGTTCATCTGAAAAGTCTTTTGCATATAAATTAGCAAATGTATGTAAAATTAATTATTTTATACTATTTTCTCTTTGGGTCCTGTGTACAGAAAATGTATTGACTTAAAATCAATCAATCAATCAATCTATCTATCTATCTATCTATCTATCTATCTATCTATCTATCTATCTATCTATCTATCTATCTATCTATCTCTTATTTGTGTTGGCAGGAAAAGAAAACAAATATGTAAAATGTCATTTTCTAAGTCTCATATGCAAAATTCTGTGGCTCTGTGTCCTTTTTGTTGTTAGTCTGGAGCAGAGAATTCAGAGACTTAGGCACACCACCCCCTGCAAACACACACCATTCTTCTGGAGGCAAAAATTCTTTATAATTGACCTCCCCCGCTCAGCTCTTTTGTAAATGGCCAGTGAAAGTAACAGTTCGTGCATGAGCACTAGAAGACCCTCAAGGGATAGGCAATTTCTTTTTAATGTCCATGAGGATTAATGCAAACTAACAACATTGTGAGGGAAGCATTTTTTAGGGTTTGGCTGAA
Source organism: Tachysurus vachellii (assembly GCF_030014155.1). Lineage (NCBI taxonomy): Eukaryota > Metazoa > Chordata > Actinopteri > Siluriformes > Bagridae > Tachysurus > Tachysurus vachellii. The sequence goes on from NC_083469.1 coordinate 22,801,227, forward strand.
ATGTTACTATAGCATAATTCTAACAGGTGTGAAATTTAAAATGTAAAGCCTGCTACATTAACATTTGTATGTAGATTGAAAATGTGTCACATTGTTAATGGACAAATGTGGCTTATATGGGGAATTTAGTTCCTATTTCATACTATGGTGAAAAGAATGCATGAGCTGGAGACATGGAGGAGAAAGGATCACAGACTTTGAGACAGGAGGTCATAAATTCAGGCACAATGATGGGGTGCAGTGACCTGGGAGGAGCAGAGGATAGATGAAAGGGCTTGACACCTCTATGTAAGAAAGCTGTGTCATGGGGGTTAGGGCTGGGAGACATCCTCAATCCTATCAACACTTCCTCCTTTATCTACCCACCTATCAGCAGAGAACCACTCAACTGTAACTCTATTTGCATCTGTTTCTTTCACAGACACTGCCTATTGGGAAGGCTTGAAAAGTCTGTACAGTGGTCTGAAACCAGCTACAGGGGTCCTGTACATGCCAGTATAATAGGGTTGTATATAAAAGCTTGCCTTAGGGAAAATAAAGAATTGGTTGGTGTAGAGAACATTTTCAATGTATATGCTTTATTTTCTTCTAGTTGTTGAGTTGTTACTTGAAAAAATAGAGATGCCATTGGATGTGAAATTGAATAGTTAGTACTACACTCTTAGAAAAAGCTAAACTCTAAAATGATAAAGGGTTATTTTTGTCTCTTTTTGAGATTTGTTAAAGGTTCTTTGTAGAATTCTACAACAGTGGGGTTTTATTTAGGACACCCTGGTTTTGTTCATGATACCAGGGATAACTTCATTTTGGATACTGGTGACTTAAGGTTAAAAACTTTGTTAAAACTGCTCATATAGGTTGATTAACTTTGAGTGTGCTCCTGAGTTTCTGAAAAGTTTCTATGGGTTCCAGAAAAGTTCCCGGCATAATTGTGTTCTAACATGAAAACAGCCATAATGTGCTGGCTATTATTTACAACATTCTATTTTATCTAAGAATAAAGTAGTTATGTGTAATTTGAGCCATATATATTCTGGTTTCTTAATAATAAATAAGATCATTAATTCAAAGAAATTAAATGTTCATGTAATGACCCTGTTATACCTCATCTGGCAACTGTTGTTTACCACGGGAAAGATCATGAAGTGCTCTCTCTCTCTCTCTCTCTCTCTCTCTCTCTCTCTCTCTCTCTCTCTCTCTCTCTCTCTCTCTCTCTCTCTCTCTCTCTCTGTGTGTGTGTGTGTGTGTGTGTGTGTGTGTGTGTGTGTGTGTGTGTCTCATTCAGGTCAAAATGACCTGACATTTAGTTAGGATTATTTCATGAGGCTGCGAATTGGACACCATGTCAAAATTCTCTGCTTCTGTTAACCTCACAAGAGATAGTTGCAGGCTTTTGCCAGCGAAGTCATGAAAAATATGCTTTTCAAATGACCTGGCTAATAACAGAGATGATTCGAACCATTACTTGGCCTGTGAGTACTGATCAGAGATTCATTATTTAATTTAATAGGCAGTGAAAGAAGCAGGCTGACTCATCTTGAACGTATTTGATTACTATCACCAAGTTGTGTGGACTACTCAGAAACCTGTATCCTCAATGAAACTTTTCTAAGTAAGTGGTGATATTGATTTAACATCTTCAACAGGATTTTTTCTGATTTATATCCAGAAGTCATATAGCCCATGCTTTACAAATAGACTAAGGTTGACCAGAATACTTTAATTACATACAAAGTAAAGGAAGTAAAGAAAATGCTTTTTTAATGCTGGAAGTTTAGAAGTGAAATAGGTAAAAAAAATAAAATACACAGATTACAATATCAAAAAATGAACGAAAAGCTGCAGACATGGGTCTGATATTATTTCAATATGCATTTTAAATTTGAAATGATATGTATATGTACAGTACGACTAGATAGTAACAATCCCATGCTACATTTTTAGATGAGGTTTTTATATTGAATGCAATATAAGGCTTCCACCGTATTCACATGGTCTTAAGCAAATTTCAGATGGAAAAAGTGCTCTTTATTGGAAAGCAGTTTCTTTCTTGCTGCTATGCACACAATTTTTATTCAGTGTTTGCCTGATGGTGGACTAATGAACACTAACATTACTAATGTAAACATGGCCTGTATGTTCTTGAATGTTACCCTGGAGTGGCTTCCCATAATGTTAGTCAGTGTACCAGTTTAGTGATTCTTGGGAGAGTAACAGTGGTGCTGAAATTCCTTCATTTATTTTGATAGTAAAGAGTATGCATCTGAATTCAGTACCTACTGCTCGGCCTTTAATAAAGTACACACTAATCAGTGTGTGTACTATGAATACAATCCAGACATACTTCATCCCCCAGGTTGACATTGCCATGTGACCTTATATCATAAAAACTGCTAAAGCTTTTTTTTTAAACCACAATATTTTTAACAAGTTAACAATTTACTACAACATTGTTTAACAATTACCATTTAATCATAAAGAACAAGATGTAATGCCTAAACATTAGATATTATATAATAAGAGCTGATGTGCACTATTTTTGATTCTGACAGCTTTCATGCCTGTCCTATTGCATTTAGGACAGCACTGTATATGAGCATGTATATTTGAACTAAAAAGTCTCTATAAAAATGTAATAATGTACAGCAAATGTGTATAGAAGTATAGTTGACACCTGACCAATCAAACTCAGCAATCCTCTAGTACAGATTTTCATTAGATTTTATTAGCTTACCAAAACATTCTAAACAAATCATACTGTGACAAAACATTTGGGTGCGAAAGGTTTTAATTATTTTTTACGAAAGCATAATTAAGATAAATTAATGATGTTCGTTACCACTACCACTGAGCAACTGGCAGAAACAGGCTTTCAGAAATTTAATACATGCTTTCAGGGCATGTGAATTTGTTCATTTAATCATTGCTCCATTCAGGCTCCTTACAGGCGGTTGTGGTTTGCATTGCAGACGTAAAATGGATCATTTTGAATTGATACTGTATATTTTGTTCTATAGACATCATGTGCGTATTATTACATTTGCATGATTCACACTTTCATATTTGAGACCATGGTGTTCTTATGTCCATTTCTATCTCTAAGTAGCACTCTTCAGGTTTTGCAGAAACTCAAATTCGAGTCTGGCTTACATTGTCACTTAAGAATAATTGCCATTGTGTAAAAGAATTTTGCTGTTAAATTACTAAATATAATAAAAAAAAATTATTCCACTGTTTATCATATGATGCTACATTTAAAAAATACCATCTGCTTTAAGTTGAGCTCTTACTTTATCAGATATTATCAGCCTATAGCTGTCATCCCTTCTTGCCTTCTTGTTCTGTTATCTTACCTCATTTTCATTTCCAATTTTTCTCCAAAGGAGATGGGAAACTCATATGCAGGACAGCTGCGTACCACGCGTTTTGAAGAGGTGCTGCACTATTCTATTGAGGCATCTCTGCGTTCCAACACTGTAGTGCCGAGACCAGTGTTCTCACAGCTGTATCTAGAACCCGAGCAGAGGCCCCTGTCTCAAGAAGGTAAGGACCGCTTATTGTTTTCTGTGTACTTTGCTCTGTCAGAGAAGAGTCTGATTTGTCTGAATTATTATTATTACTATTACTATTATTATTACAATTACTCCTGAAATCCCAAATGAAAGAAATTTATCTTAACAGTGACATAATCCATTCTCCACAAATTGTTCTTTTGAAAAATCTTGTGAGAAAGAACCAATAAAATTGCTTAGAAAATATTACAGTGATTTGCAAACAAAAATAATAATTTCATGAAGAAGACAAAAACATCATCATCATCATCACAAAATCATTTATGAGAACAAGTTGTTTTTATTTATTTATGAGAACAATTATGAATTAGAATGATTTAGCTAAGGTTGAAAAACTGGCACCAAATAGGGACATATAAAGATATTGGGATTGTGTTAAATTCCTAGAGTCCATAAGGTCTTCGAGTATTAGTGTATGTGATTCTGGACTTGTTTTGAATAAAGGTGTATGGTATAAGAAAAGCTATATATATATATATATATATATATATATATATATATATATATATATATATATATATATATATATATATATACATATATATATATAAACATTATCTCACAGAAGTGAGTACACCCCTCTCATGTTTGTAAATATTTTATTATATCTTTTCATGTGACAACACTGAAGAAATGACACTGTGCTACAATGTAGTGAGTGTGCAGCTTGTATAACTGTCAATTTACGGTCAAAAGTGCATCAAAAGTGAGTACACCCCTAAAATTGGGCCCAACTAGCAATTTTCTCTCCCCGGTGTCATGTGACTCCGTCAGCGTCATGTGGCTCTCACTCTCTCATACTGGTCACTGGAAGTTCAACATGGCACCTCAAATAACTCTCTTGTGGATCTGAAAAAAATAATTGTTGGTTGGCTATAAAGATGGCATAGGCTAAAAGAAGAATGCTAAGAACCTGAAACTGAGCTGCAGCACGATGGACAAGACAATATAGCGGTTTAACTGGACAGGTTCCACTCAGAACAGGCCTTGCCAAGGTCGGCCAAAGAAGTTGAGTGCACGTGGTCAGTGTCATATCCAGAGGTTGTGTTTGGGAAATAGATGCATGAATGCTGCCAGCATTGCTGCAGAGGTTGAAGGGGTGGGAGGTCAGCCTGTCAGTGCTCAGACAATATGCCACACACTACATCAAATTGGTCTGCATGGCTGTCATCCCAGAAGGAAGCCTCTGCTAAAGATGATGTACAAAAAAGCCTGCAAACTGTTTGCTGAAGACAAACAGACTAAGGACATGGATTACTGAAACCATGTCCTGTGGTCTGATGAGACCAAGATAAACTTGTGGTTCAGATAGTGTCAAGCATGTGTGGTAGCAACCAGGTGAGGAGTACAAAGACAAGTGTGTCTTGCCTATAGTCAAGCATGGTGATGCGAGTGTCATGGTCTGGGGCTGCATGAGTGCTGCTGGGGAGCTACAGTTCGTTGAGGAAACCATGAATGCCAATATGTACTATGACATACTGAAGCAGAGTATGATCTCCTCCCTTCGGAGACTGGGCCACAGGGCAGTATTCCAAAAAGATAACAACCCTAAACACACCTCCAAGAAGACCACTGCCTTGCTAAAGAAGCTGAGGGGGAAGGTGATGGACTGGCCAAGCATGTCTCCAGACCTAAACTCTATTGAGCATCTGTGGGGCATCCTCAGATGGAAGGTGGAGGAGCGCAAGGTCTCTAACATCCACCAGCTCCGTGATGTCGTCATGGAGAAGTGGAAGAGAACTCCAGTGAGAGGTGTACTCACTTCTGTGAGATTCTGTATATACAATGCACTCCACTTGTAGGTGTAATATTTAAAAGTAGGCAAATTGTTTATGCAGTTGTAAATGCCCACTCTTCTTCATTAAGGGCTTTTTTTCTAGTTTGGGTCACATTCACACACTTATTCATACTTAGCATGTTTCTGCAATTTAACTAATTTAATTAGCCTTTCTACCAACTGTCATGTTTTTGCGAAGTGATTGAAAATGTGAGAACACAAACTAAATCCATGGAGATACGAGTACACATGAAGAGTTCTTATATATGGAGAGCTCCAATATGTATGTTGACTTGAATAATTGTTAATTGAATAATAATTAGAATAGATCTAAGTCAATTAATAATTTCTTAGTTTCAAATATATACATTTGATATAATGTTGTTCATTTATGTATTATTAGCCTCCAGCCAACATTGTATTCCCTTAATGGCTGATTGCTCTGGTGGTATGTGTCACATTCAGAGTGACTTTTCTGAACTGCCTTACCTTCTCAAGAAGACCAAAACAAAGTGTAAATATCAGTACAAGAAGCCATAATGAAAAATCCTTTAAAGCAAGTTGGAAGTTGGAAATGCTGGCACTAGCATTTGCCAAGCTCATCATCAGAAAAGATACACCTGTGATGTGTTGAATTAGATTGATGTATATATTTACCGGACATAAAATATATATGTTTCTTCACCAGGCCAAATGGAAAATGAGGAAGATGATGATGAGGATGGCTCAGAGACTAACAGTCCTCCCATTCCATATCACATGAAGCCTGCTCCAGAGGGCTCCTGCACCACTGATGGTACAAGCATAAGCTCTAATCAGTATGATGTACACCAGGGCCAAGCATTTTAATTTGTAAGCGAGGGCTCACCCAGAGTAACACCCCAAACATCATAGTATTGAACTTGAAATTGCAAAAGCAGTGTATAGAGTCATTCATTCATTCATTCATTCATCTTCTACCGCTTATCCGAACTACCTCGGGTCACGGGGAGCCTGTGCCTATCTCAGGCGGTGTATAGAGTCTTTTATCCTTAATATGATAAACCAACATTTTAAACCAGTAATGTTTTAATTATATACTGTGTATAATATGTTTTTGAAATATTACTCAGAATACAAAAAGAGGGCAGTATCAACTCAGATTCACTGTTCTGCTATCTGTTATTGGGTTTTTCTCAGGATTTTGTCAGGCAGGAAAAGATCTGCGACTAACCACGATGTCTACTGAAAATCTAGATGTACCCCTGGGATTTCTGCTGGTCGGGGCCAAATCTCCCAGTATCCCCGGCCAAATATTGGTGTGTGCCGTGGATCGACGCTTTCTCCCAGATGAACGTGGACGTAATGCACTTTTAGGTAGAAATTACAACATTTAGCCATTAGTTTCTTTGTTTTGGGGATATAATTGTTAGAAATGTGAAAATTTACATTAAAAAAATTTTAATTAAAAAATTAAAAACTTTACATTGGTAAAATTTATACAACTTACAATCCGAAATGAATTTTGACAATGTAAAATTTATATGGGTAAAATCAATATATTTGTTAAATAAAGTCATTTTCAAGCAAGCTGATTTTCCACTGACTTTCAGTGACTCACTGCTCATGATCAGTTAGATGTCTAATATATTTTGTAGCATAGTTTATCCTTGTATTTCTCACTATTAGAATGTGAGAGGTTGCAAAATAAATGTTGAAAGATTGCTTGAGAGAGACATGTAGACAGTTTTGAAACAGGACAACTAGCTGTGTCAGAGCACCATAGCCAGGTTAGCCATAACCTGTGCTAATCACAAATACATCTTTAGTCATTCAATTTTGTACTCTCTACATTGGCTCATTTCTCTTGATCACTGTGGTGACTGAGCTTCATTTACAGCAGTGGCTTGAAGCACATCTAAATTTCCACTTTGGTCCCTGGCAGACCTATGGAGTTAGTGACAGGAAATCAGATGGGAAAATTTATTTGTAATAATCTAACAGTTGTATCTGGCTTCCAGGCTTCTCAGGTAACTGTATGGGCTGTGGTGAGAAAGGATTCCGATATTTCACTGAGTTCTCCAATCATATCAACCTGAAGCTCACAACACAGCCTAAGAAGCAGAAGCACTTAAAATACCATCTTCTCCGCAATGCGCAGGGTATGCTGGTCAAGGGCCCACCCATCTGCTGGAAGGGAATGGGTAAGTCATGCATGGGAATATAAAGTAGGATTATTGACAGGTGAAATAGGCTAAATAGCCTACTTCTACCTAGACTGGTTCTCCAGATATTTTGCAGATACACGACCTAGCTTTTGGAATAAAATGACCGAAATATACTGAGAAAAAACAAACGCTTATAATTATGTTTAGCCCCAAGGTTAGCTCCAGAGCTGAGCTTTTCTCACTAAGAGCACTTTTCCACCTGATATTCCATACCCCAGTACTGTAATGAATTCTGTTACCCTCTTTACCCAGGTAACAATGTCACCATTCTGTAGTGTAGCTTAAAAATTAAATTCAATGGATGAATACACACATTGAAATCCTAATGTTTAAATGGGTGAAGTACTTCTTTGTCAACACAAAAATCTTTAGTTTCTCTGTTTACCAATTTAGTGTTTAATGTTTCAGATGTGTTTTTATTTATTTATCTTTTATATGTTTTCCTATCAGAATGATCAGATAAAATGATTGCAATTAAATGGTTATGTAGCAATTGTGATAAAGTAAATGATATTTGTGATTGTAGTAATAGGTTTCATATCTGTGTGTAGATAGCCGGGGAAGACAGAACTCTTTAAATGTGACTGGTGGTCTAGAGGAGCAGCGATCTGGTTCTGTAGCCAGCAACCCAATGCCTAATTCAGGACCTGTCAGTTTAAGTACAGCTAACAGAGGTACAATGATGCATTTAGCCAGTAAAATATTTACTATATATATATATATATATATACTATATATAATGGTTTCATTTCATGGTTAATCTATTCCAAAGATCTGGACACACATGTCCCTGCATCTGAAATGTCTCCTCAAATGACCAATGGCAGCCACATCCCAGTATCCCAGCATCCTCTGCCACAGCCAGGCCTAGTAGCCAATGGCCCAGGAAGATCCACAGGTACTGTTCATCACCTAACCAAAAGTGATTTATTACTAAGGTAAAAATCCTATTTTGGTGTGCTAAAGAAAGGACAAGCAACCAAGGTTTTAGTGTTTTTTAGGGGCACTAAAACCTTCACACCTTCATGAAAGAGATTCCCCTACCCTAAAATACATCGGGAAGAACTTTAGCTGCATTGTCTATTCCTTTTGCCCCTCTTCTTTTGTACTGACAACATTTGGGGTAATAAAATGTCTTCCCTTTCAATGTAACACCTCCATAATACTGCTGTTTGTTCTTTTTTACTCTATGTTTTGAGCTCTTCACTGCTATAAAATGCAAGGACTCTTTTGTGGCAGGGTGATTTGAGTGCAGCTTAACACATAGTATCTTCACTTTTGTGACCCTAAGATTTAAGAAGACCCCCCCACACACACACACACACACACACACACACGCACATGCACACTCACATGCACACACACATGCATACACAAACATGCTTCCAGTGCAATTGACATACCCAATGGCCAGCTTATATAATCTTATCTTATCTTACTGTTTATTTAATAATCATTGAATGCTATAAATAAAGTCTTATACAAATTATGAAAGGACTTGTCTCTGGCATTATGCTCTGTAGATGTGATCATTTTCTCTCTTCACTTCAAGGATCTAGGCCAAACACAGGACCACCCAAAAAGAGACACAAGGGATGGTCCCCAGAATCCATAGGACCCACTGAAGCAAGTATTAGACCTGTATCCTCCAACACAGTCAACGGCACAAAATCAGGTAAAAATGTAATTCCATCCTCTTAAACACAGATATGAAAATTGCTCACTTTGAATGCACTCAGAAAAGCTTTTGTTAAGGACAGATGTATATTTAGAAATGTTTGTGTCTTATTAGCCTTAGAATAAAGTGTTCTCAGCCAACACCTAATGAGGCCCCTGAAAGGGAAGCACGTCATACAAACACAGAAACCAAAAGTTTTAAATGGGGAACAAAGGGTACTTGTGGTTATTGGAGTATCTGATTATTTTTTTATGCACTTTTAGCAAGCTTTGAATGTTCTGTCATTTCTGTTAGACTGTTTAAGTGTGTGGTCACACAAATCCATTTTTGCTAGTATTATACTATTAAACCTGATGACCTTGTATGTGTGGCAGACATTGGGAATTCAGTGTCTCAAGGGTCTTCACCCTCCATGCCCTCAGCGGAGTCTGTTGCAGTGCCTAATAATCTGCTTGAAAAATGTGGACTGCAGCCAGTTATATTTAAAGGTGAGATTTTCTCCACAACCTATATAAATACACAGAGAAACATGGTTATGTTCTATGAATGCAAATGCTGTATGTGGTTTTACGGTAGATATACAAAGGTAAAAACACCATTCAATCATTTTCAAGTTATTCAAGCCTCATTATGAATAAATTTATAAATTAGAAACTTTGAAAATTTGGCAATATCTAATTAGATGCTTTACGACAATATCCATTGTAAAAAGCACAATACTATGAACACTCTCACTCACTCACTCACTCATTTTCTACCGCTTATCCGAACTACCTCGGGTCACGGGGAGCCTGTGCCTATCTCAGGCGTCATTGGGCATCAAGGCAGGATACACCCTGGACGGAGTGCCAACCCATCGCAGGGCACACACACACTACTACTATGAACATTTTAATTGAATTGATTTATTAATTTATGATGGTAGCATTCAAGCTCAAAATGCATTATATTAAAATTGACAAAGTTATGTGCACTTACATATAATAGCTATAAAAATGTGTGTGCATTTGTATGTAGGGCATGGGGATCTGCCACATCTATCTGGGAACACACGTGAGGTGTTGGTGAATGGTTGGCTGCAGGCATGCTACCGAAGCTCCCAGAATCTTCTACGTGTTTATGAACAATATGGAGCTTCCTCCATTCAGCCACTTTCCACTGAGATGCAGGTCCTGTTGACTGTCTACTATCTGGTACAGCTAGGTGAGAGACACTGACACAGGCTATACTGTAGTCTAAATAAAGATCTACCACCATCATCAAACGACCAGCTAAGGGAATATTATCTAAGATTGGCATTCATCCTCCCAGTACAGTTACAGAGGCTTGTATACTCTATTCCATGGTGCATTGGTGTCTTGCAGTTGTGTAACAGAGGAGAAATAGCTAATGGCTGGCCCAATTGAATGGGGTTACATACATGGTTCACAGTGTAATTGTTACACAGGTTTTAACCCTCACTGATGGGATTAAAATTACACTCTCATTTGCTCCTATAATGTTACATATACAGAAACAGGCAGTTTGTATTTAAAACAACATTTGCATTGTATTTTACAGATTATTCAACTATTATATGGTGCTGATGTCCTTGTGCATCATATGTGATCATCATATGTTTTATCTTAGGTACAGACCAAATTCCCTTGATGGAAGACCTGGAGCAGATCCTCATGCACTCTTGGCGTGAGTCTCACCTGACAGAAATCCGTCAGCACCAGCAAAGTCATGCACAGTTTCCTGTCCCTTTGCCTGGCCTGGCACAACCCCTAACCCCCTCTCAGCTCCCTTGGCTGGCCAAGCTGGCAACAAGCTCCTGTGGTGATGCTGTTCTAGTGTTGGACACAGCACCCTCAGTGTCTGAGGCACTTGCAGATACATTCCAGAAGCTAATGGAGGGCAAGCTTAGTCAGACACATTTTGTTGTGATCATTTGCATGGGCAGGAGCCAAGAGACCGAGTCCTGCATAGTGGTTACAGGTAAAAGGTTTACTTGCATTTCTCACATCTCAGTGTAGATAATCTGTCTGTGTGGATTGAAAAGTCAGTTAATACATATATATTTGTTGTGTCAAAAAAATATATTATTCCTGAAAAATTCCTGGGTACCTTAAAGAATTTCTCTCTAATTTACAGTTTATTTAGAAAATTATATATAGTGTTCAGTTATTTGTTTCCTCTTTAAAAATGTTCATTAAAATGTTTTTTAATCATGTTAACAGTACTTGAACAAAACACTGAATCAGTTTTAAGGAAATCCTGAAATCTTGAAAACTGGAATAAAAGTCCACATTATATGATTGAAATGAAAATAAAAGTGAGTTGACTTGACATTTGTACAGCATCCATAAATATTTCTGACCACTATTAAATTCAATTATGGTTGCAACAAGGTGACTATGAAGGTTTTAGCATATGACTCACATTGTAATACTCATCAAACCATTCAATAGGTTTTCGGTAAGTTGGGCATTGTGGTCCAGGAAGAGAACTTCTAAAGTGAATTTGGAGTGATTCTCTTTTTTCGCTATATATCTGTTTCTCAACAGGGAAGCACCAGGCACGAGCACTTGCAGAGAGTATGCTCTCCCCAAGCGAATGTGTGATAGAAATCAGTCATGAGCTTTCCTCTGGGATGACTGCTGAATTAGATGCCTATGTTAGCTCCCTAGGTCCAGGTAAGCCTTTGATTATTTTAATGCAGATTAGGGGTCAATTTCCAGTTCAAACATTTCAACATGTATCAGGATAAATGAGCCTAGATGAGCAGCTGAAGCGATGCATTGCATTTCAGTTTGTTTTTAACATATCCTTATGTAAAAATGGCCTCATTTAGATGGAAACGTGGAAAGTTTGCTGGAGAAATTCAATGCAGAGACTTACAGCCTTTCAGCGCAGACACCTAAAAATGAATGCTCTGCAGAAGCCATATGTACAGGTGAATCTCATGTGACAATTTGCCTTAGTATATTATACTGAACCTTAGTTGATTAAGTGAATTCATTGTCCAATCTCTTTTCAAAGAATATCGGATAGAATGGCATGAGATTCGGCCCATTCAGCTAGCTGTGGCACGGAAGCTGTTGTCCCACGTATGTGCAATTGCTGACTCTAGCACACACAACTTGGATCTTGGCTCTTTTGACAAGGTGGAGTTCTTAATCTGTGTGCCTCCTTCAGAGGTGACCTTCCAGCAAGTGGTCCTGCACCTATGGAATTCAGGTAGATCAATATGCTTGTAACATTGGATAAGCTAAGATATTTTTATTACTCTGATTATGCTTTAGATTGTAATCTAATTTGCAAATAGTTTAAACCCTGTTGATTTTAATGGTAACATCAACAAGTCCTTGGTATTACATTTTCTCTGTTGATATTTATGCAAGGGGTCCTTAAAGAGTTAGGCATGGACCAGGACTGTTTGTCACCAAAGGATGCTGAGCAGTATGTGGTCAAATTAGATCAAGCTGCTGTAGCAAAGATCAACGGTCTCATTCAGAAATCAAAGTTGAACCCATATACTCTTTTCATACTGGTACATGACCATGCACACTGGGACATTAGCAGGTACCAATACTTCTTTCTACTCAAAATACGATCTACTGTTTGTCTAAATCTACTTGTTTAATTATTTCTTTCTGTCTTTTGCAGTGAACAGTGTGGGAGGGTTGGTGGCTTGTCCAACTCAGGACTAGTGGACAGTCTACTGAACTGCAAGCATATTCAAGAGGCACCTAATGTTCTGATTCTTCACGTCACCTCATTCCCCTTTGCCCTGCAGACTCAATACACACGCATCAGCCCCTACAATGAAATCCACTGGCCATCAGCATTCAACAATGTAAGTATAAATACACTCTATCTCAAAATGTATATGAAAACCTGACCATCATACCCATTTGTGGGTCTTGCCACAAAGTTGAAAGCACACAATTGTTAAGAATGTCTTTGTATGCTGTAGGTTTAAGACTTTCCTTTACTGTAACTAAGGGACCCAAACCTATTCCAGCATGACAGTGCCCCTGTCAAAGGGGTTCAGTAAAGACATGTTTTTAAAAAAAAAAAAAAAAAAAGTAATTACTATGCACAGAGCCCTGACCTCAACCTCACTGAACACCTTTAGGATGAGCTGCTTGTGCAACAGACCTTCTCTTGTGGCTCAGTGGGGAGAAATACCTAAAAGCCACCTTCCAAATTCTTATAGAAAGTGTTCCAAGGAGAGTGGAGTCTTTTATAGGGCATGTTTGAATGGGATGTTCAGTAAGCATATACAGTATGGGTGTGGTCAGGTGTCTAAATAATTTTAGCCATCTGGTATTTAAGGAACATCTAAATCACAAGAAAATTTATTTACATTACAGATGCTATAGTCCTTTAAAAAATTTTGACAAGTGCGTATTATATGTTTTTTCATAGGATGTTGATCTTTACCATGAAAAAACAAAATACTTTGGTGTGTCTGAGCTGCTGGAATCCACAAGATCAGGGAGCGGCTTGCCTCTGCTGCGCTTTGACAGTTCGTTTGAGAGCATGGTCACTGCCCTAGAAGAGAGGTATTACCACTAATGTTGATTTCATAATCTTTTATATATATATATATATGTGTGTGTGTGTGTGTGTGTGTGTGTGTGTGTGTGTGTGTGTGTGTGTGTGTGTGTGTGTGTGTGTGTGTGTGTGTGTATATATATATATACACACACACACATATGTCCTGTTCAAATCTACTTTGCTGTGAATTAGTTTATGTGAAATAAAATAGTGAATATAATAATGATGTGATGATGTCATGAAATTATTTACATTTGGCAGAATAACCTACCTTTAAAATATTGATTCCAAACACAATAAAGTAACAGTGTATTAATAATACACTAAATAATATATGCATTGATATAAATGCATTGCATGGAGTTATTTCATTTGTTCACACATTTAAATAAAATTATATGATTATATTTATATTGAAATAAACTATAAAATTACATTTCACATGATAATCTGAAACCAATGTTTTTTTCTCTGTGAGAGTCAGTTTTATGTTCCAACAAAATGCCTTCCTTATCATAACCTATACTAAGCTTTTTTTCGTTCTATTTACTACAATCATAATGTGAGACTTTCTTTTTTTTTTGCATTTTTTCTGTTTTCTCGTTTGCACAAGATGATTACATACATTCTAAAATGTAGAAATCTAAACCAGGTTTTCATGACAACAAATGTATCCACACTGAGAACCTTACCTTTTTCAGGTTTCCAAAATTGCACAGCTCAGTAATCCGCACCCAAGTGCTTCTCCAGCACTATTCTGTGGCTCTGTTAGCTGCAGTCAGAGGCCAGGTCCAGCTGCAGAAGCACACCTCTGTAGAGACGCTGGAAATAGTACAGTGTCTGCTGGGCTCAACGCAACACTGCCCCAGCCACCATGGGTACATGCTCCTGCTGCGTATACCTTTTCCATGTCTGGCAGCTCTGGCACATCAGCGTCTATGTCACATACGTGATCGCCTGGGCCTCCACAAGCACTTTGAAATTGTGCTGGGAGACCCTTCATCTGGGATTATTGTGGGCAAGCACTTCCTAAGCCAGCTGAGGGTATCAATACACTTACATGTTCTTTCTAATTAGCTAAAGAGTTTTATGCATTTAGCTGATATTGCACATGCCCGGCTTACATGTGTTTAGGTATGGCTGAAGATCCAAGACCCAGACTGGACTCCTCGCACATACCTTGATTTAGAGGCTTTGCCCTGCATTCTCATCTTTACTGGATTGGATCCAATGGGGGTGTCTTTGCCAAGGTACATTGCCTTCAACTAACACCAAATCCTCTCAGTCTTTCCTCAGAAGTTCCTTCTGACATATCTGTTGTTTGTTTTGCCAATTTTTGTTCCTTCCTCTAGACATAACATTTTTTTTTTTTATCATCTACTTGTAGGTACTTTTCAGTAGGGTATTGGATATCGAATGTTTTCTGGAATCTTATTTTTTCATTATTGGGTCAGATTTTACATTGAAAAACATTTCCATTGTTGCTGTTTGTGACTAACATAGCACAGAGATTGATTGGGAACATATATCATAAAGCTTGCCATCAAACCTGGTTACATGGTTGTGTGTTGTTTGGCTCGGTTGTTGTCTGGATGCCAATACTGCACTAAAGACAACAAAAATCTCCTTTCCTTTCATTTACATTTACAGCATTTGGCAAAATGACAGAAGTGGCCTGAACTCAAGTACCATGATTTTATCATTTCTAACTAGCACCCCTAATGTAAAAACATCATTTATTTTGTTGTATTTGTGTAGGTTATTGAACAGCTAACATTGTCTTGAAGCAACTTTAGATTAGATTTAGATTTGGATAGATCTTGATTTTGGTGTCAGGAGCTAAAGAGCTAACTGTGGAATTCAACACACTTTACACATTATCACAATTTACTTACATATACCATCCAATTTCATTTCTCTTGTTGATCCTGTGCTACTCAGGTCTCTGAAATACTGTGATGAGCGTGTAATAAGTTGCTGCGCTCTGCAACGCACAGCTCTGGAGCAGGAACTTGGTCTGGCTGCGTACTTGGTGCGTGTGGAGGAGCAGAGGCAGCATGGGCTGCCTGTGTCCAGTGACCTATCTGAGAGCGATCCTGATAAACTCAGCAGCACCGACAATGAGGAGGAAGAGTCCATAGTGAATGGTCAGTTGAGTGCCGTGCTGCAGTAGCGCTCAGAACAAATGAAAAATATTGTCACTTTCTTTCTGTTCATCTGAGATTCAAATTATAAATAGTTACTATTAAATTAATACTTTTGTTGGACTGTATATTCATAATCACACCCTCCAGTATCACCCAAATGATAAAGGTTCCCCTTTGAGTCTGGTTCCTCTCAAGGTTTCTTTTTCACCATCTAGGGAGTTTTACCTTGCCACAGTCACCTCAGTCATCTCAGACTTGCTCATTGGGGATAAATACAAACACACATTTAAATATATCTGAAATTAATCTTACATTTTGTATTATATTAATCTTTATATTAACTTTTTTGTTTTATGTTTATGTTCTGTAAAGCTGCTTTGAGACAATGTCAATTGTTAAAAGCCCTATACAAATAAATTTGAATTTGAACTTACCGTACTGTACTGTAACTAGCTAAAGGGTTTTTGAATAGAACAGTAAGCTGAGTGACATCTCTGTCCTAGAACCAATGTATGATTTACAGTCCTCCATCTGCAAATCTGTGAGAACAGCAAGTTTTGATGTTTAAATAGGTGCCTAGCAGTATAATTCCATGCATTATGTCATTAGGGCCATGCTGGATGTGTCAAATCCATCTCAAAATTTAGAAGATGGTATTAGTTACTTTTCAGATTCTGTCATATAAAGAAACCAAATGTATTCATTTTAAGACAGACAGAGATTATTCATAGAAGAAGGCATGCCCAGTCAAATTTAGCTAATTTAGTGAACCCTGGTTGTCATCACATTGTTAAATTCAGTTATAATATTTAATATAAGCATCAATGAGGAAATTTCTACCTAGACAGGTTTTTAGTACCATTTTTCTTGCATCTAACTTTCATCCTCTCCCTCTCCTGATGACCAGCAGTGAGTAGTGCTCTCCCTGGCCAGGAACACTCCCAGCAAACTCAGGATGAATTCTCTCCGAACAAACCAAGTCAATCATCAAAATCCACCTCCCCTGGCTCCTTTTCATCTTCCCAGACCTCTCCACAGCGATACTGCTGCTCCTGGGCACATAACATTAATAGGCCTCCTGTGGTCCTTCTCCCCAAAGCTTTGTATGATCTGCTCACCAGTGTGGATGCCAGTGGCTTGCCCAAGCCCATGTCGTTCCTCCCACACCCATATGTAGAGTGGGCCAGCTCTTTCAGGCCCCTTCTCAGCAAGATTATGACATGTACAGAACAGTCTTTGTACTACAGGCAGTGGACTGTACCCAAACCTCAGCACATGGACAGCAGCAATTGGGGACGCACTGACAACTTTCACCCTCGAAGACTGCTCCTCAGTGGGCCACCACAAGTAAGCATCAGCACTGTATGATTATGGACACGTTAATGGATTGATATTAAAATATTTTGCACTTAAAATCTCACTTTGAGTGTATAATATACAGTACATTGAAACTTCTCATCTAGCTTTATCTCATAAAAATGACCTTGCATGCAGGTTGGAAAGACCGGTGCATATCTGCAGTTTCTAGGTATTCTCTCTAGAATGCTGATCAGGCTCATGGAGGTAGACATCTTTGACGAAGAGGACATCAATCACAGTGAGTATATAACCTCAGATGATTAGTTGAGTTTTTTAAAATTCAAAATTAAAATTTTTTTAAAAATCATGAAAGCATATTTACATCGTCTGTAACTTCTCTCAAGATTGCCAGTCTGAGGTGGTGAAATATCATCAGGCTAATGCATCATGGCCCAATGCTGAAACCTTGAGAGGAATGCCTTTTGACTTTACCATTCATGACCCCAAATATGAGGACATCAGTGCCGTCTACTCTCCTGACTTTACTCCAAATTTAGAACGTAAGAATATATATGAAATAGGAAAAAAACACTCTGTATTGCCATTTTGATTTGTAATCAAAAGGTCTTATAGTAATTTTTTGGCATACAGTACATTCAGAGGTTCAGGAATTCCTTTTTTTTTTTTTAAGGAAACCCCCGACGTCAGGAAGATGTGTACCTTCGTCGTCGTACAGCCCGAATAAAACTCTCCAAATATGCAGCCTATAATACTTACCATCACTGTGAGCAGTGCCATCAGTATATGGGATTCAACCCTCGATACCAGGTGAGATCGAATGATAAGATGTTGTAATTCTTAAACAAATTCGAAATTTGTACATTATTTTCCAATGTTCAGAATTTTTATGTCTCAAAATAATTTTGTTTTGTGTGCGTGTGTGATTTGTTTCAGCTATGTGAGTCTACCCTGCATGCCTTCACCTTCTCTCATCTGCTACTTGGGGAGGAGATACAGCTCTATTTCATAATCCCTAAATCCAAAGAGCATCACTTCTCCTTTAGCCAACCAGGAGGCCAGCTTGAGAGCATGAGACTGCCCCTTACCTCTGATTGGGTATGGATTGGGTATAATAGTCATCAGATTTAACTTGTAATATCCACCCACCTTCAAAAAGAACATTTAAGTTTAATTGAACAACAACTTATTTTTATCTTAGGTTAGATGCTGATAATAAGAATTGTATTTCCTGTTTTAGAATCCTGATTGTATAAAGAGTCCGATATTTACACCCACAACGGGTCGCCATGAGCATGGCCTGTTCAACTTGTATCATGCCATGGATGGAGCCTCCCACCTGCATATCCTGGTGATCAAAGAATATGAGATGGCTGTCTATAAAAAATACTGGCCTAATCACATCATGTTAGTGCTGCCCAACATCTTTAATGGAGCTGGAATAGGTAAAAAAAAATTTCCAAATTAAATGTTACATCACAACTGGCTTTTTCCCCATAATATTTATTCATAATATGTGTTGGGAATATACCCATGTAGAGTGTTAACTTTCTTATGGTCATTTCTCTCCCTATTACAGGAGCAGCACATTTCCTAATTAAAGAGTTGTCCTATCATAATCTGGAGCTGGAGCGCAGTCGAAGAGTGGAGCATGGCAGTCGTCCTCAGGATGTCTGGCCCTTTATCATCCTGGCAGATGACTCCTGTGTCATGTGGAACAGTGTTGACATTGACCCCAAGAGGTGCTTTCTATCTAGCAATTTTTACATACTTGGGATGAAAGGGTACCTGTTAAGATCACTGCTGACTGTCCCTTTCTAGTCATTAAATAAAATTTTATTTGTCATTTACACAATCATACACAGTATGACGTGGTAAAATGCTTTGTACAACTGTCCTAAAAAAGCTAACTGTAGTGAACAAAATAAAGGATATAGAGTAAAGAAAAGAACATATATATTTATTTGTGTGTGTGTGTGTGTGTGTGTGTGTGTGTGTGTGTGTGTGTGTGCATGCAGTGGTACTGCTGGACCAGAGCGGAATGTGTCACTGAAGCAGTTGCTGCAGCACATGGAGTCATCTCCAGATATCACTCAGTATGCCCTGTGTGGCCTGAGGAAGTGGTCAAGTCGTGGAGCTGGCACTGGACGAAGGAGAGAACCCTTCTCACATGGACACCTACATGATTTTCTGCTCCTCAACGTGGACCTCACTCAGAATGTGCAGTACAATCAAAACCGGTGTGCACCTGTTATTGTACCTGAGTACAATAGTGTAAAAAGAGAATTAGAATAAATACTTATACTATTTGTTTACTTCCCCTATCTCTTCCTTCTCCAGATTTACGTGTGATGATGTAGACTTCAACCTTCGCGTCCACAGTGCTGGCCTTCTAATTTTCCGCTTTAACAACTTTAGTGTAATGAAGAAGCAGATTGCCATAGGGGGATATCGTACATTTATAATCAAGACCAAGGTCGGCACTGTTTTTTTTTTGTTTTTTTTTATTTAGGATTATATTGTTTAGCAAAACAGAAAGCAGAACAAAAGCATAACTCTGTTAAGGGCACTTTACCCAATATACAGTATGTCATAATTTAAGTAACTAAAGAAGCTAAACAATCTACACGAAATTCAAAAGTTTACATTCCAGCCTAAACACATGCTTATGTTTATGCATATACATTATGCTAACTACTCACCATTTGATTTTATTAATTATCAGCAACATTATGTTTTATTCCTTATGTTTCTTTAACAGAAGTAAAAGTGTTTCTGAAACAGAACTGGAAGCTAATGGTATATCAATTTTCTCCTAGATGACTGATGTACCAACCACAGTGCAGCCATCTCAGTATATCTGTGCTCCAGATAGCAAGCACCTGTTCCTGGCAACTCCAGGTCAGCTTCTGTTGGAGAAATACCTCCAACACACAAGCCAGCGGCTTTTCCCCCTCAGCACTTGCAATAATAGCCATCCGGTTCTTTCTGTCGACTGCTACCTCAACCTGGGCCCCGAGGTAGGCCAACATCCCTGATTCTTGAGTAGCGATATATTACATTCAATTTATTTGTATAGCGCATTTAACAATTCCCAATCTCAAAGCAGCTTTACAGAAGTATAGAAGCATATATATATTCATGTTATATATATATATATATATATATATATATATATATATATATATATATATATATATATATATATTTTTTTTTTTTTTTACATATATCTGTAAAACATGGGACCAAAGAAGGGCAGGTTAAATCATACAGTGTTGGATTTTTTTGTCAAAAAAAACAATATAATGCCTTCAAGCCAGTAATGAATTGTATGGACTTCAAGCCAGTAATGGATTGTCAGCATAAGAACGTGTAGCATATTAATAATAGTGCTAATACATTGCTGTTATTCCACTAATTCTTTATGTTAATTTTGGTGTAATACAACTTTGAAAATAAATGCATCAATTCTTTAATGCGTTCCAGTTTGTGCTGGTAGCTGCATCATGTACAGTATAAGGTATTCCTGAGTGATTGTAGTGGAGCTATGCTCTGATCCCTTCTGTGTCTTTGTGCGTTTGGGATTATGTATGTCTGTGTTTGATGTGTTTGTTCCACAGATAACAGTGTGTTTTGTCAGCTCAAGGCCACACTCTGTCAACATCAGCACAGCAGGTTTGTTCTTCAGTGGCCTCCTGCTCTACTTCTGTGACTCTTTCGTCACACCAGGTTTCCTCAAGAAATTCCAGTTTCTGAAAGGTGAAAGGATTTTCTTTAAGTAGTAGACCTTACATATGATATATGGAATTGTAGGAGGCTGTTGGATTCAAGTGAACACACAGTATAAACATATATTATACTAATTTCTTCATATTAGTTTATTCAAATACATTCTTAAATTTTGTACAAAAACATGCCCATATCTGTCATATAACATGTACAGATCTGTAAAATCTTTGAATGTAAGTATACTCAGAAACAATCACATTTGCAAAAGTAATATTAAAACCAGAGACCTATAATCCCTTAAAACCCCAGGGCCCGATAATTATTTTAGCTATGTATATCAGTTTCATTATGGTGAATAACTGTTTATTTCTGAAATGTTTAAAAGACTATTTTGCGTGTTTCTGCAAGATCTCAAGATCTGCAAGATAAGATTTATTCATGCTAATTGCTCATCTGTCACTCACATAGGGGCAACTCTGTGCGTAATCTGCCCAAACCGCAGTGCTCTCCGTCAGACAGTGGTACGGCTAGAGCTGGAGGATGAGTGGCGTTTCCGGTTGAGCGACGAGTTTCAAACGGCAAATGCCAAAGAGGATCAGCCACTCTTCTTTCTCACAGGAACACATATCTGACTCTGCAATTGGTACCTTCATGTACATATATTTCTGTATATTAGATGCTGTACTGTATTTTAGATTAGTACTCTTACCTAGGTGTTATTATGTTTGTGCTGTGTTTCTCTTCTCTATGTTTTCTTGCATAAGTCCAAATGAAATGTGCTTTTTAACAGTACTTTGTTACATATGCATATGAAAAATTATATTTATTACCTGCTTTATAGCTGTCATTTGAACACAAATTTTGTGTTCATTTTTATGCATTTTTTGTAATATTGTCATAATTCATTTATGGAGAATTGTTCAATTCATTGAATGTTTTTTTGCATGTTTCAAGGATATTTTGTAGAGAAAGAATATTTTTGTATATATTTATGTAGTCTGTTCTCTGCTCTTGCTTGTTTTATTAGATATTTGTGAGGACATTGACATTGTACAGTTTTAGTAAAGTTTCTCTGCATCATCTTGGTTGATTTTGATCAGTTCTGTGCTATTTGTTCAGTACCTGCAGGTCAACAGTAGAGGGCATTATAACGGTAACAATATCTTATTCCTAACAAGTGGTTTCGTGTAAATAAATGACTTAATTAAAAAGTCTACAACAATAACCTGTCAGTAACTCATCCACAAAAAAGTTCCAGTTTCTTACTTTGATCTTCATTTATTCATTAATGATATAAACTAAGTACCTGCAAAATCTCTCAAATACACTATTTAGGAGAAGTATATTTTCTACACATGGGCCTATTACTCAAAAACGTAAAGCTTTACTTAGTGAAATGAGTAAAGCATATGCCCTCATGATTGAGTCATTGTCTAATATCTGACAATATACAGCATGTTACCTGTTTCTATTTCCACCAGTATACAAAGAGGCATTTGGTAAATGCATGTTTTTTTAAGCTGGTTACCTGCATGTTGAGTGCTATATTGGGGGAATGCTCTTTGACCTATATATTAATGTTAGCAAATTCTAATAAAGATGAATAATAAGTCACAAATACCTGGATTAGCAACACCCTTTGAGCAAGCCCTTAATCCTCTGATATATTTTATAATCAGTTCTGTAATGTCCAGCTGGCATGTTGAATATTTTTGTACATAGTGAATAAGTGCATTTAATAGTTTCATTAACAATTATAACTTAATGCTAAATTTTAGAGTGACAGTACATCACAACCTTCTGATCAGTAGGCCCATGCCTTAAACGCTGAGTTACCATTGTCATAATGGACACTGTCACAAATTTACAAAACTTAATATGTTAAATTTATCCCTAAGGAGCAAGTCAGAGTTAATGGTTGCAGGGAAACACTTTCTAAAACTTACAAGGGGAAGAAAGCTTAAGATAAAGCAGCCTTAAAAAGAAACCCATCCTTTTCTTGGCGATACCAGATAAGTGCTGTGTATAGTATAGTATAGTATAGTATAGTATAGTATTGTATTGTATTGTATAGTATAGTATAGTATAGTATGGTATAGTATGGTATAGTATATAGTCAAAAAGTGCTAATTATTTTAACTGGAATGTTATATATAAAATGTGATGTTATTAACAATGATGTAACGGTGATGTACAATTTAATACACAGTTCTTCACTGTATTTTTCTTTGCTAGCATATGTTAAAATAGCCATAACATGAATATGAGTCATTATTCGTTGTTCTAGTCTAATATAGATTTTAAAAATTAATTGAAAACAAAAATATTTATGTGTGGGCAAAAAGAGAAACATACTATATAACAAATTCTTCCTGAAACATAAGAAGGATAATAAAAATGCAGTCTCACTCACCCAAACACAGATGATGATGACTGACAGTGTCAGACAGTAACCTACAGCTTTAGCTTGTGAAAATACACAGCTCTCTAAAATTGAGATGAATAAAGACCATTATAAACATGACAATATAAACCTGTACATGTAAATGGGCAATAATCTATTGGTTTTCTGTTTTTATATTATACTATATTTATATTTTTTCTTTCTCATATTTCAAGCACTGTAGGCATTATAGTTTAATTTAGATTCTATACACATTCACTGTCTTTTGACCCAAAAATGTGCACTGTACATATAAAATCAACGGATTTGTGGTTGTTTTCAGATTTAGTTTTAAAGGCACCTTTTTGTAATTATATGTATGCTAAATATATGAGGGATGTATGATATCAGATTAAAAAAAAAAGTTTTGTGCGCATATGCTAAAGAACTGTGTGAGCATGTGCTAAAGGGGCTTCAAGGTTCCTCACAGTGCAATCCTCTCAAGTTGCTCTGGACTCCATTCCAAGAACATGCTTGGTAAAATTAGTAAGAAACCTCCTTGAGCCTGGTATATAGACCACTGTTTGGATCACCATGCTGTCACAGTCACACATATTGTTGTTATATAAGAAGATCAGTTTGGACATCAAGCAAGAAAGACTTGGTTTCATTTGGGGAGCTGGAAGCACCAAACAGACAATGGAATCATGCAATCAGAGGATGAACCAGAAACATACAGTGAGGAACTCAATGCCAGTGACACAAGTTGGATATGGGTAATTATTCTTTTCTGCATGCATGAGTAGTACAATTACTGTATTTAGAACAGCTTTAGAACAGCTTTTAACCATGTCATTATCTACTTGTCACAACCTACCTGATATTGTGGTAGGATTCACAAAATAGACATGCAGAACAAAATATCAACTGTTATTCTTTCTTTCTTTCTTTTTTTGATTCTCAAATACAAACTTAAGATCTAACTAAGTTCAATTCAATTCAATTCAAATGTATTTGTATAGTGCTTTTTACAACTGACATTGTCTCAAAGCAGCTTTACAGAACACAAACATAGAACAAAAGGTTATTATAAAGAATAATATAAAGATTAATATAATACAAAACTAAGTTAAGTAAGAATAGAAACCGAATCCAAGAACTAACAATACAGATACAGGACTAACTAAATTTATAATATGGTAAATATGTAGATAACAGTAAATGGTATAAAATCAAGTAAATGTGTACTGCATTTTTAATGTGATTGATTCTGCAGTAATAAAAAAAAGTCCACTCGTGTAGAAAGACTTCAGGATATTAGTGTCTCTGTAAATGTTAACGTCCAAGCCAAAGAAAATGTAGTGGGGGGAGTGAATATTCTATATATTTGTACAGTAAAAGCTAAAGCAGAAATACAAACAAAGTTGAAGTACCTGTTTATGTACAAAACTCGATAACTGATACTTGCAAGGACACTTGGATTACACTATGGACACTTGAACACATCTAGACTCCAAGGTTACCATTTCATGGTATAGTTAAAATCAGGCTGAATTCAACTAAGCTGGGTTTCTGTACAATGGTGTTCAATATTTATTATATAACCAGAGAATAACGCATGACCTAAGCAATGATAAGGTTGTGCTGCAGTCAGACACAGTAATGGTGCCTGGGACACCAGTGAGTGCTATGATATTAACCAGAAACAAGATCTAAAAATATGCTCAGGGTTAAATTTGTGACAGTAAGACAAGTGTGTGAAATTTGCTCCAAGAGACTCTGTAAGAATGTGACCCATAAATCCAGTGGCAAGTTAGCAAATATCATGTAACAGGTGTTTTTTAGGTTTCAGTTATTGTAAGCTAATATTGTAAAACTTAAAATCTATCTCTATGTGAGGTATTCCTTAAATCTCACTATATATACATTAGGACAAACCATACGAAACATCCTGCATGATTATGAAGTTTTATTCTGTACAGGCCTTGCTGTGGCCTTTTGTGGAAAAACATTTTCAGTGGTTGCTGAAGTGTATCAGAGATTACTAATGCACTAAAGGCAGTGTTGTCATGCTACATATTGACATAGCTTAGTTTATTGCTGTTTACTATTCTTTTTTCATTTATTTAATATTGTTTATTTTTTAGTTATAGAAGCAATTAATATACTTATTTAAGCATGTGAATAAGTATATAACTGACCCAAAAAATTCAGATAATCTTGACACTTGACTTCAGGTTTCAAAAACTGTTCAATTACCAATTTCTCACAAGCTTGGTAATATGGCATGTTGCACTCAATAAAAAAGTGAACTATTTTATTGTTTTTGCAGTTTAGAATAACATATTCAATACAAGAAAATCTCATCTGTATACATATCTGTTTATCAAAAAAAAAACAATATATGCAAACTTGGTTGCATAAACGTTTTTTCATTTATTAAAATGAAATATCATGTACATAAGTATTCAGGTCCATTACTCAGAACTTAGTACATGCTTTAATACAGCTTTGAGTCTTTTTGGGTAACTTTGGATAGGGACCACCGGCGGTCCAGAGATGTTCCATTGGGTTCAAGTCGGGGCTCTGGCTGACTAGAGTGCTAAGACATTCACAGAGTTGTCGCTAAGTCACTCCTGTGTTGTTTGGCTGTGTTCTTAGCGTCATTGTCATGTTGAAAGGTGGATCTTCAGCCCAGTCTGAGGTCCTGAGTGTTGTGGAAAAGGTTTTTATTGAGAATATCTCTGTACATTGCTCCATTCAGCTTTCCCTCAACCCTGACCAGTCTACCAGTCCCTTCTGCTGATAAACACCCCCACAGCATGATGCTGCCAGCACCACGCTTCACTCTTGGGATGTATTGGGCAGGTGATGGGTTGTGTATGTTTCCTCCAGACATAAAATTTAGAACTGATGCCAAACAGTTCGATACTGGTTTCATCAGACCAGAGAATCTTGTTGCTTATAGTCTGAGAGCCAATCAGGTGCTTTTTTGCAAACTCCAAGCAGGCGTTCATGTGTTTTGCACTGAGGAGAGGCTTCTGCCTAGCCACACAGCCATAAAGCCCAGATCAGTGGATGGCTGCAGTGATGGTTGTCCTTCTGGACTATTGTCCCATCTCCAGATAGGATCTCTGGAGCGCAGTAAGAATGACCATCAGGTTCTTGGTCACCACTCATACTAAGGCCCTATTCCCTTGATTGCTCAGTTTGGCCAGGCAACCAGCTCTTTGAAGAGTCCTGGTTGTGCCAAACTTTATATATATATTTAGATATATATTTATATATATTTATATATATAATCAATTCTTTTGTACCTCTCTACTGAAATCCTGTATATTTTGTAAGCTGTTTCTGGACATGACTTAAGCAATTGAAAAAAGCAAAAAGATCTTGCAACAAAAAAACAAACAATAAGAGGTGTATGATTACTGTTGGTCACACTGGGACATTTTGGATGTGACTGTTTTAATTCTAACAACAGTCACTTGACCAATTATAAAAGTGTGTGCCTTGTATTCATACCCACTGAACTTTTCCACATTTTGACATGTTACAACCACAAACAAAAATGTATTTTGTTGGGATTGTAATTTCATAGACCAAAAGAAAGTGGCATATAATTGTGAAGTAGAATGAAAATGATAAATGGTGTCCAGTTTTTTGTTTTTTTTTTTTTACAAATAAATATCTGAAAAGTGTGGTGTGCATTTGTATTCAGCCCCCTTTACTCTGATACCCCTAACTTTGGGGTAGTGAAACCAACTGCATTCAGAAGTCACCTAATTAGTAAATAGTGTGCACCTGTGTGTAATTTAATCTCAGTATAAATACAGCTGTTCTGTGAAGCCCTCAGAAGTGTGATAGAGAACATTAGTGAACAAACAGCATCATGAAGACCAAAGAACACACCAGACAGGTCAGAGATAAAGTTGTGGAGAAGTTTAAAGCAGGGTTATGTTATAAATTAATATCCCAAGCCTTGAACATCTCACTGTACAATCCATCATCCGGAAATGGAAAGAGTATGGCACAACTGCAAGCCTACCAAAACATGGCCGTCCACCTAAACTGACAGGCCGTGGAAGGAGAGCATTAATCAGAGAAGCAGCCAAGAGGCCCATGGTAACTCTGGAGGAGCTGCAGAGATCCACAGCTCAGGTGGGAGAATCTGTCCACAGGACAACTATTAGTCGTGCACTCCACAAATCTGGTCTTTATGGAAGAGTGGCAAGTAGAAAGCCATTGTTGAAAGAAAGCCATAAGAAATCCCGTTTGCAGTTTGCGACAAGCCATGTGGAGGACACATCAAGCATGTGGAAGAAGGTGCTCTGGTCAGATGAGACCAAAATAGAACTTTTTAGCCAAAATTCAAAACGTTATGTGTGGCGGAAACCTAACATTGCACATCACCCTGAACTCACCATTTTCTTCAGCAGGGACAAGGAAGCTGCTCAGAGTTGATGGGAAGATGGATGGAGCCAAATACAAGGCAATCTTAGATGAAAAAATGTTTGAGTCTGCAAAAGACTTGAGACTGGGGCGGAGGTTCACCTTCCAGCAAAACAATGTAAAAACATACAGCCAGAGCTACAACGGAGGGGTCCAGACCTAAATCCAATTGAGAATCTGTGGCGAGACTTAAAAATCGCTGTTCACAGACGCTCGCCATCCAATCTGACTGATCTTGAGCTATTTTGTAAAGAAGAATGGGCAAAAAGTTCACTCTCTGGATGTGCAAAGCTGGTAGAGACATACCCCCAAAAGACTTGCAGCGAAAGGTGGTTCTACAAGACCAAGTGGGGCTGAATACAAATGCACACCACACAAGTTCCTTCCACTTCACGATTATGTGCCACTTTGTGTTGGTCTATCACATAAAATCCTAATAAAATACATTTTTGTTTGTGGTTGTAACGTCTCTAAATGTGAAAAAGTTCAGTGGGTATGAATACTTTTGCAAGGCACTGTATGCAATACATTTCTTTTCCCCAGAAGCATCCCAGTTGTTTTTCACTGTCAGATTAAAGCTGTAAAGATATCTGGCAGGTGTCTTTTTTTAATCAAAAAACCTGCAATTTAAACAGGGGTTTAAATTGTTGCTTTCAACAAAACAAAATGTAATATAATATGAAACAGATGGAGATGAAGTATTCATGTTCAACCAGTTCATGGTTTTCTCTGTTTTTCCTAATAACTCTTCCTTGCCCACTTCAAAAAATTTCCTTTCCTTTTACCAGAATGTAACCGGGTGAGAAATATCTGAGTGTACTTTGTCAAATCATACCAAAATACAAAATTTTAAGTTGTACAGTCTCTCTGTCTATCATACACATTAAAGTGCATTCTGATGTGCCAAAAGAAAGAAAAAGAAATTGTTTGTTCAATGATCCATAGTAAGTGAATGTTGTAGCAGTGCATGTTACTGTTCAAAATCATAAAGAAAACAAATGTCAGATACAAAAGTAAGGAAAGAGTCCTGCACCAATGGAATGTCTCCTACTTAGACACCCCCCACACCACCACCACCACCACCGAGAATGTAGTATGATTAACAGTCAACAAACGACCTTGCTGAATTGCTGTCACATGACCCGCTGTACTCTGATTGGTACAGAGAGCTCAGCCCTAGCAACACCCCCCACTTCTTCCACGAATGCAGACTTGAAGCCCAAGTTTCTAAGAAGTTCCAGGAGTTTCTATTCCCCAATGACAAATGAAATTATGTGTAAAGAGCAATGACCACATAGCCTGACAACAGAGGCCTGTACTGACCAATGAGCTGAATTTATGGGATTACAGAGTTTATGTCATGTCAACACATTATTTGTTCATCAGGCCTGAATTACTGACAGATTATTTAAAAGCTAAATGCTGTCTGTTCACAGCTCTACACCTCAGCAACCATCCTGAATACAGAACAAAGGGCCTTTATAATGGCTTAGTTCCTAGAAATCACTGACAAGCATGCAGGGAACTCCCTCCTGCTGCTAATTCAACAGGACCAACAATGTTGAAATCAAGGGTAGAGCAGGTACAGATATGATCATACACATACACACAC
Source organism: Tachysurus vachellii (assembly GCF_030014155.1). Classification (NCBI taxonomy): domain Eukaryota; kingdom Metazoa; phylum Chordata; class Actinopteri; order Siluriformes; family Bagridae; genus Tachysurus; species Tachysurus vachellii. The sequence continues at coordinate 22,830,649 of NC_083469.1, forward strand.
ACACACACAGAGAGAGAGAGAGAGAGAGAGAGAGAGAGAGAGAGAGAGAGAGAGAGAGAGAGAGAGAGACATACACACACAGAGACACACAGAGACACACACATGTACATGGGGTGGGCTGGGGGCGGGGTATTGTTTAGGTCATGTCTTCTTGACTGCTTCTTTTCCAGGAAATATTCCAGTACATGAAGTAGCTACACAACATTAAGCAGCATAAACAAGACGGGGTTGTTACAGGACGCAGTATTGTTTCAAAATAAAAAAAATCCCTGACACTTCAGCAAAGTAAAACAAAAAAATGTGAACTGTAGAATCTCATTACATGACTCTGATCTCTTATAATACATACTGTTTATCATATATAGATTCAAGACAAATGGCTAGTCATGGTAAAACTATGTATAGAAACTTTGTAAAATCCTGTCGTAAATAAGTTTGGTAAAGAAAAAAAAACACAAATCAAAATCTTTTACTTTTATCAGCTATCAGAGACATTAATATATAAATACAAAAACTCAGTATAATGAAGCTGAACCACATGATATCCATGTCAATGGATTTTATAAGGTTCAGGACAGAAATAGCATATCTCTAGGTAAGGACCTAAAAACTGCAAGCATGTGTTCACCATTAATCATAAGCATGTGAAATAGAAAACATACTGTACCTTATCCATTAATTGTAAACCATCCAAACACAGTTCAGTTTACACTTCTGTAAATAAAAACAACCAATATGATAAGAGGGGTTGTCCATTCATACTGAGGACTTTATTCCAAGTGGACTTTATATTATAGATATTAGTAGTTCTGTGTTGATGTTTTGATCATGCATATCTCTGCATATCACAGTTCATTAGGACACATTCTGTTTATGTAGCAGTATTTCACATGAGCTGCAGCTGCACATCCATCCTGAAGAATTACATCATTGTCAGCATAAAACACCCCATAGCTGAAAAAATAAAAGACGTCATGTCATTTTCCTCGTGGTGTATAAAGATGATTCAGAATTCAGTTTCTTTTCTGAATTAATGAATTAATAGCCTATTAAATTAATCTATATTAAATGTTTTGATACCCCAAAATAACCAGAATTGCAGCCTTTCACTGCCTACTGGATGCCGACTAGCTTTTTTAAAAGGTCTTGTGGTTATAAAAGGTGCCTTAATGCTGAATAAACAAAGATATCCTGCATAGAGAGGTGACACTGAGCAGTGTATTAAAGGGTTAAGTGTTTACCAAGGCGGGGTTTGTGCCTACGTCTGAAAGAGGACACTACTGTATGGAGCAGTACATCTAATACCTCTGGTTCTGTGGATGTAGTCACACTCGTTAGCGCTGTTGGCTGTGGTTTGGGACGTAGGCAGAAAGACAGAGGGAGGACTGTTTATTTTAGCTTGGTTTAAATAGAGCAGCAGGAAATAAAGCATTATTAGAAAATAATATTGCATGAAAAATAGCAGTAAATATTTCATCCCTTCACCAGTTTGGACGGTGGACAAATGAGCACAGCATCGTAAAGGGCTTTCTGCACTGTAGGTAGTTCACTGATATTAATATATTCTCTCGCTTGTAGTGTTTACTGTCTAAACCACGTATTGTCTTTGTTTTCTTTCTAGATTGTATAACGTGTATATAACGCAATGCTGGGGATCTCAGTGTGCAGCTTTGTGTACAAAAATATCATTGTATTCCAACTGGAAATATAAATATGGATATGTTCACATCTTGTCTTTACTTAAGGGCTACATTTTATTCCAGGGTTATTTCCAAATCATTTATATTTTGCATTAGAGGTTTGTGTAATGAATCACACTCAGCACTATATGCATAACCACTCTGTATTGTGTTATAAAATACAACTTTGTGTTTCAATCCTTTATCATCAGTCATTTAGTTGGTTTGTCATTAAAATCACATGCAAGCAGTGCATAAATTCATGTGTGTGTATATATATATATATATATATGCTCATACTGTATATTATATATACATGAACATGAATTTGGGAAACATGGCTGTCACTGACTGATACATTACACAAACCTCTACTGCAAAATGTAAATCATCATTTGGAAATAACACTGGAATAAAAATATACTGGCATTGTTGTTTCTTTGGTTCCATACAGCCTAGCTTGAACATTTCAGAAACTGTTGATCTGGGATTTTGACACAAATCAATGTCTAGTGTTTCCATTAATTGGTGTAAAAAATATACAAAAAGTGAAATTTCCAATTGTGGAAGCAAATGTGGAAGCTCTTTATTGATTGACAAGAATGGCCATACAGGTAGCTATCTGACTGGAAGGCTACATTTTCTCCAGTGATCACTCTTTACAACCTTGATGAACAGAAAAATATCTCGGAACCATTGCCGGCTCACCCATTCAACAATTTATAATCGTCAAGATGTTCATTCAGGGCATGAATACAGACACAGGCCAAGAGGCTTAGTTAATGTTCACATTAAACATCAGAATGAGGTAAAAATGTGATCTGTGTCTTTCATCGAGAAATGGATGTTGATACCAGAAGGAGTGGAAATGACCAGACCAGGCTGATCTGACAGAAAGTCTAGAGTAAGCCAACTAAGCACTTTTACAATTCTGTGTGCTTTTCTGCTCACCATAACTGTATCAAGTGCTTATTTGGGTTACTTATCCTTCTCATACCAATCTGACATTTTCCCTTTGACCTCTCTTGCCAAAAAGGCATTTCCACAAACAAAAATGTAGCATACTCCGTCCTTTTTGTTTTTCTCAACATTCTGTATAAACTCTAGAGACTGTTGTGTGTGTAATATCCTAAAAGATCAGCAGTTAATGAAATACTGGTACCAACCTCTATGCCACAGTGATCACACTTTGTCTTCATTCTGATGTTTTACATGAAAATTTACTGAAGCTTTATCTGCAAGTTTTTTTGTATTAGGCTCCTGCACACATGGAAAGGGAAAGAAGAGTGGATAGTGTCCATACACCAGCAAAGTTTCCCATGAAAAGTCTTCCTTTTCTTATTGATTTTCTTAAAATACATTGATTTATAGTCTCATTGGCATTGGCATAAATATGGTAGGATTGGTTTGGTAGGATAAGGTATGATTTTTTTTCAACTATAATAGTTATAAGCTTCTTGTCCACAATGATTAACCAGTGATATTACAACATGAATAAAATACAATCCTCTCATTATACTGTAAATGTTTAAACTTGTAAAATACATAAACTAAAGAACTAAAAAAGGACAAAAAAGTAACTTACTGTAAATGTAACTAAATGCAACTTACTTAATTTAGCTATGAAACAATCAAAATATTTTAAATTGTCAAATATTTAAAATCAATGGAAGCACAGTCACACATCTGGTAGCATTGTTACATCAAGTTCCCAAGTTTCATCTGAGGACAGGTTACTTTCTTTGCCATGGATAACATTGAGGGTTATTCCGATACCAAGGATAGGTTGTGAAATCCCTTTACAGATTTGCATTACTAATCAGTTCTGCAGATTCTGGATGTGTTTTAAGAGCTTTTGAGTTTGTTGTGTGTGGCTAATGACTCTGCCACATTGATGCCACTGTGCCACAATGCTCAGCAAGTCTGAGTGAAGATGACTGATCACATTTTGCCATTTTCTTCAATGTAGAGATTTCAGCACCAATTGAGTTTGTTTTGTCTTCAGTTTTGTCATAATGAATATACTAACTATTGATATTGTCTTCAACATTTCAACCTCGAGTGTGTACACTGGATGAGGCACATGTATATTTTTATTATGCAAACTATTATGATTTTCGTATGTTTACGATTTTGCCAAAATAGAACTAGAGCATCACTACCTGGTTTAAAATTGAATAGTCCAAATTACTTGCTTTTTGCATAATGCCATCCAATTACAAAACTACATGTTTTAGCCGCATTCATATACAATTTGGTTGCTCCAGATCATGACTTTGTCTATATAAAGAGGGACAGTGGTGGCTCAAGTGGTTAAGGGTTGCTGTTTGGAGGGCCGGGGTTCAAGCCCCAGCACTGCCACTGCTGGGCCATTGAGCAAGTCCCTTTACCCTCCCTTCTCCAGGGGCGCTGTATCATAGCTCCCCCTGTGCTCTAACCCCAACCTCCTCAGTTGGGGTAGGTGAAGAAAAGAATTCCACTGTGCTCTAATGTATATGTGGTGATAATAAAGCCTTTCATACATAAATTGGTAAAATGTACGTGGTAGCACATTGGCCCTTTTAAATGTACCTTATGAAGAACTATATGCAAAACAGTTTAAAAAGTGCATTTGTGAAGAATATGTATGTTCAACCTTAAGGAAATTAATATTCTCCCATCTGTACCCTTATTATCCCTTAGAGTCGAACCATGAATTATGTGGGACAGCTTGCTGGTCAGGTTTTTGTGCAGGTGAAGGAACTCTACCGAGGACTGAACCCAGCCACCCTGTCTGGCTGTATAGATGTCATTGTGGTGCGTCAGCCTGATGGTTCCCTACAGTGTTCACCCTTCCATGTACGCTTTGGCAAGATGGGGGTGCTGCGGTCGAGGGAAAAAGTGGTAAGGTCACCATGTCTAGGCTGTATGAAGCTTATTGGTAGCAATATCATGTGATAAAAAAGAACATTGGTTATATTAGGGAAAAATATGCTTTCCCTTCAAAATATGCATTGCAGTAATTCACTCATGCAAATGTCACATTTTCTAATGAAATCTTAATGAATTTAATTATACTCTGAGAATAAATTCTTTGCACAGGTTGACATAGAGATTAATGGGGAGCCAGTTAACCTACACATGAAATTGGGGGAGAACGGTGAAGCATTTTTTGTCAAGGAGACTAAGAGTTACATGGTGAGTATGATATACTAGGAAATTGCACCCATCCAGTGTGATCATGCTTCTTATAATATATTGAGCAACACAACACACAGGGATATCTCTTTAAGGAGTGAAATGTGACTCTTGTTTACGGAGGCTGTCCTGTGCTGGGGACATTCTGTAACCTGAACGGGTGTACTCTTGGCTTGTGCTTTCTCCTATAACACATTACATTCTTCAAACCCAAAGTGGGAGGGAATAAAACTGATTAGTAAACATTGATTAAAGTTAAGGTACTGACACATGAAAGATTTGTGTTAAAGATTATTCTTGCAACAGTTAACAGTCTTGTCAATAAACAGTCCTGCCTAAGCAGTCTGGAATAAAGATAATATTAATAACATTTATGACAGTAAGAAGCTTGGCCTTTTGATAAACTGAAGGATGGCACTCTGAATGGAAAGAATGGGACAAATGTTATTTACAACATTCAAAGTTATAAATGTCAAAGACAAAGAGTACTGAATTTAATGCAGTGTATGCTCTCCTCACCTAGATGAGGTGATTCAGTGAAGCAGGATTTGTAAAGTTTAATCAGCATCAGCAACATACAGAAATTGCACTGATCCTATACAATTCACTTATCACTTTATACCATTTATTGTTTTTTAGTTCACAATTGTATGTTTATATTGTGTAAATTTTATATTTATAAATTTTACAAATATAATTTGTAAATTGTAATTTTTTTTGGCTAGAATGTCAGGGATTTAAAAAAGTTTTAATCAAGAGTTATATAGGATTAATTTCTAACCACAGAAAACTGTCCTTATATTAAACAGATTCTTTTCTGAATAAAAGGTGCAATCCAAAATTGATCACAACAATTTGTAAAGCATACCAGATGAATGCTGTGCTCTCATTGGCTTTACACTCCATTATTAGATTAAGCATCAGTAATCGTGACCTCAAAAAAACCTCTATACCTCTATTAATACCATGGAATTTCTTCTATTAACCAGTGTTGTTATTTGTAAGGAGTGTTTGTACCCTGCAAATTGTCATTTGAGGCTACATTTTATATATTGTATATTTTTGGAGATTGATGCAGATAGTTGGCTATTTGTCTTGTATAGTGGTAGCAGTGTAGTAGCATTTATCCGTTGTTACTTGCAGGTACCAGCTTTAAGACCATAATTCATCTATATTAGGCTAATCGTCAAAATGCTCTTTACAGGAGATGGTGCCATCTTATCTTGCCACATCTCCAATAAATACTGATGGCTCATCATTGATGGAATCCCAGATGGGAAAAAGTGTGTCTCGTCTGTCTGAGCCATCTGGGACTTCCATCCAATCTTTGGGTCCCTCAGGAGAGAATGGTATAAAGAAGAGGAGGAAGAGGAGAAAGAAATCCAAATTAGACAGTGTGAAGCGAGAGGACAATGGAAACTCAGAGGATGAGGACATGTTCCCCATTGATATGAGTTCAGATGAAGATACAGCTAGCAGGTGAGTATGCAGATGAACAGCCATAGTCATGTTGTGAAGAAATTGTTATGGAGTCCTTAAGTCCCCCTGTTTGCCTAGACGCTGCCAACTTTATGGTTCTCTTTTGGTTATAATCTGACTGATGTACTTGGTTATATCTGACTGATAAATCCATCAAGATTGTATTCAGGAACTGGAAGTTAGCTAAAATGTTATATACATATTATTATGGATTTCCACCAAAAGACTGGTAGGGGGTGCTATTCAGCTAAACTAAATGATTTTAATCTAGATGGTCTTTAGTCTTTATTGTCTCATTAGTGGCTAAATGATATGGTAAAGTTGTGGCCTAACCTGCAATAGCTGGACATATATATACATATTTACATATCTCATAGGAGTTCCAAGCATTTACACTACAGATAATTTAAAGGTGTACAAGTCTATTAATTCTTATAACTTTGTTGTTTGTGGCCAAAGTCAAGATGTGATGCTTTACAATGAGAACTTTGAGAACATCATATCACCAAAAGCCAATATGCTGCCCAAATAGATTCTATAAACCATAGGTCACTAACAGGCGGACCGCGGTCCGGGTCCGGACCCAGAAGCTGTCCAATACGGACCCGGACCTACAGCCAAAACAAAAGGTTATGATTTAAAACTTGACGAAGCGCTTATATTTTATCTAGCACAGCTTTTGCAATATTTACGGTAAATGTAGTGGAAACGCACAGACCAATTGCATGCGAGTTTGCCATCCCACGTGATACCACTCAGCCAATCAAATCTGTGCATTCCTGAAGTAAACACTGCGACTCAACAGCGCAATACAGATGAGAGAGAATTAGAGTAAAGTTACACATGAAAGAAAGATAGCGATACATGTAGAAAACAAAGGGAGAGAAACAGACGAGTGAGACGGAGAAAGGGAGAGAAACAGACGAGTGAGACGGAGAAAGAAAGAATAAAGAACAAATGGCGCTCTCCAAAAAAAGAAAAGTGGACAGCGAAAACATTTACTCCAGAATATACAGACTCATTTCTGTTCACACTTCACACTAAACCAGTGTGTCTCATATGTTCAGAAACCGTGGCACGTATTAAAAGTGGCAATGTGAAACGCCATTATGAGACAAAACACAAAGGTTTTGAACAAACATATCCACTCAAATCTGAAGACAGCATCATGACCATGTTTGGCTCTACATACAACTGCAAGGCAGCTTTCTCTACAATGAACATAATCAAAACTAAATATGGTTCCAGGGTCACTAATGAGCACCTCCACATGTGTATGAGAGCGGCCCTGACTCCATTCAAGCCCAGGTTTAAAATCCTGCCAAGCCAAGCTAGAGCTCAGTTCTCTCACTGAGATATAAAAGGGAAAGTTAAGCACTTTATTTAAACATACACAATGTTCACATTTTATTTATTTTCTCTTATTTTGAAATATAGCCCTACTTTTATTCATTTAATGAGAGAACATTATACATATCTAGTCATACATATGTTCAGTTCTATGTTATGTGACAATAAATATTGTCAAAATGTTTTTGAATTGTGCTGCATTTATTTGATTTGACAGTCAGGTATTGATTGCCTGCAGATGTTGATACAACTACTAGGCTACATAAATATTTATCACACTAGCCAGTTAGACATTATGATCTTCTGGACCTTTGCTTCAAGAAATTTTCTCTTACTGGACCTCTTTTAATTTTAGTTGAATACCTCTGCTATAAACCAATAAGCAGACCAACATTAGTTATCTGAACATTACAGGCAATTCCTTTGTAAAAATGTGACCTAGCTATGTAGCATGGGTTAGCTAGTTACTTGATAAAATTTTAAACAGACTATGTAGGCTTGTTAGTGCTTTGACTAAAAAAAACCTAAAAACCACAACTTAGTTAACAAATTCTTAGTTAGCAAGCCAGCTTTACAGATTGAGGTTAGCTAATTTACAGATGAGGTTAGCTAATTAGCTGAGATAAATCCCTCCTAATGTCCTGTAACCACATCTGTCTTCTGTAGGTTTGGTAAAGTTTCTGATTTAATTAAAGTTTGTAAAAAATGTAACATCCAACAATGTAGCATTTTAGAACTCTAGCTTAGAAATTCTAGCTTGCTGTCACCAGGGGGAAAGGCTGGCATCACAGACACATGTCTCTACAACACACTTAGTCCTAATCCAACAGAAAATCACCAAAACTCTTAACACTATCACAAGTAGATTTGTAGATTTTCAGTTACAGTTACTGCCTGGCTTGATCTTTACTGCATTAAGAGATTTGTCAGAGTGCTGAAGAAAAAAAATCCCCCAAAGATTTTGAAATTTATGAAATCTTTTCACAAAATCCAGTTTCAATCACAGCACAAGTGCACCCTTTATAATACTTGCCATTCAACCTTTTTTCCTCTTAAGCAGCTTCCAGGAAGAACTTGTATGTACTACAAACCAGAGATTTTTTGGTATTTCCTCTTAGCAATGGGAATTTAATGCTGGAAAAGGTATTGGAAAAGATAAACAGTCATTACACTATCACAAGCATAAATAAAGGAAAAAGAATTTCAGCTCTGTTAATGCAGTTTGAATGAAGTACAGAAGCTTGCTTATTGAAAATGTCATAGTGCTTGCCATTCCTTTGAGAGGAAAGGATGCACTGCAAGCCTAAGACATTTAGCCATTTGTGTACACAATGTTTTTATTTGATCTTTTCTTTATCTGTTTTTTCTTTATTTTCTTTTTTTGTCTGTTCCCAGATCTATGTCATATGACCTCTATGATGAAAGGGTGAAAAGTGGTCAATCTAATAGTTCTTCTATGCAGAGCAAAGAATACTTACAATGCAATGAAGATTGGGCAAGTGTACAAAGGTCAGTAAAGGACGTCTGTAAAGAAAGAAAAAATTGAGATGAGAATTTTGGTAATCAAGATTCATACTATGTGTTTTTCTTTTTATTTAAGTATGTTCACGATTTAATTTATTGCTTTTCACAAGAACAAGTGAGGAACAGTCCTGTACCCTGTCTGTTCCAACAAACGGAGGTCTGTCCATATCTTGCCCACAACAATCATCAACATTTCCTGCTAGAACCAGGTACCATTCCATGTAGTGTCTATGCCATCATCATAATGTCTTAAAATTAAAGCAGTTATGTTCACCCTCTATTTCTGTCACCTGTGCAAGTATGGAACATGGCTTCTTGCCGTCCACACCCAAAAGTGACTCAGAGTTGCTAGTCAGTCAGATGACAAAGGAAAAGGTGCAAAATCCTGAGATGCTCTGGGCCTGGGGAGAGCTCCCTCAGGCTGCAAAGGTACAAGTAAAAACAATTATGATTAATGTACTTATTTTGTTTTTTGCTGTGGTGAAAAAGATGATGTGTTCATAAAAAGATAATGTGAGAAATGTTGATAGATTAAATTAATAAATTAGATAGCGTGTGTAGAGTTTCCTATAAAAATAAACACTCATCAGTGTTAATTGTATGTAAATTAAAGCCAATCATTTTCTGGAAGGGTGCATATGAAAAGTCTGATAGTGTTTTTGTTGCTGGTTTTGTGGTGGTGGTTTAACCCTCAGTTTACCCCAATGCTCTCCCATCAGCCAGCTTACCCGCTTTGTTTAGCTAACCACATTTAACTGCTGATTATGATGCAGCACAAGGGATGTGGTAGCCTAGTGGTTGAGGTGTTGATCTACTGTTTGGAAGGTTGTGTGTTTGAATCCCAGGTCCACCAAGCTGCCACTGCTGGGCCCCTGAGCAAGGCCCTCAGTTGTATAAAATGAGATTAAAATGTAAGTTGCTCTGGATAAGGGCGTCTGCCAAATGCTAGAAATGGAAAGTTATATCAACCCTCTTTAGCATGTATATGCTCACAGAAACCCATGCCACTGTGATTGACAATTGAGATAATTTGCACCTCTCCCAAAGAGCATGGCCAGTTTTGCTTTCTTGGTTTCTAACCACAGATGTCTGTGGCCTTGTCAGGATTCAGACAATCTCTAGATGACAGGCTGAGTGTGCCACTTATTTGAAAAATATGGATATTCTAGTGTTAAATTTAGAAACACTACAACTTAACACTACAACTTTGTAACAATACATTACAAAAATTAAAAATATTACAATGCATTATTAGCATTCATTTGAAACACTTTTGGACCTCACCTGCATAGGCTGCGATAGTAATAAATTAGACCTGCGCACTCTATTAAGATGTTTTGTTGATCTCAAGTGTCATTTTGCAACAAATATTTTTAGTGTTATTCCACTTAAATAGGCCATTTGTATATAGAAGTGATGAGGCTAGAACCTCTTATTAAGAAAACCCTTATCTTTTTGCACAGCCCAAGTTCACGCAGTCTATGACAGAGCCCAAAGTGGTGACTGCAGCATCAATCCCCATGTCAGACAGCACACACTTTCGGGCTATCATGGGAGATAGGGTGGTGGAAAAAGTGGGGGAAAAGTCTCCAGAACTTGGTGCTGAAGAAGCAGCAGCTCCAGCATCTATGGAGGTGGAGGTAATTGGTGCAGCAGCTTGCACTATTGCCAGTCTGGAAGATGAACAATATCCTGGATTCCAGGTTCACAGTAAAACTGACTCTCCATCAAAAAGAAGAGGTTAGTTTCCTAAGGTTTCTCTTCAGTTTTGCAGCTTGAAAGCATCAAAGATTCAAGTGACATTTATTTATTTGTAGACAAAAGAAGTCATCATCTTGGATCTGACGGTGTGTATTTGGATGATCTTACAGAGCTGGAGCCTGAGGTAGCAGCACTCTATTTTCCTAAGAGGTTAGTACAGTGCTTGCTTATGGCATATACATAGTAAACACAATGGTCTAGTTGTGTTTTCTGCATGATAAAATCTGATCCATTCTGATACAAGTATTATTTTTTCTGTGCAGTGATGGCACAGGGTTAGTTAGGACTCGGACCGAAATGAGGAGTGCCAATCAGTCACCTCAGTCATTGGGAAGCAGTGGCATGGACAGCGGAGTTGACAGCTTTTCTGATCAATCAGGAGAGCTGCCCAATATTGCCATCTCGCTGTGTGGAGGGTTGACAGAGGATCGAGACATCACCCGAGGTAAACAGTGGTTTTGTACAGTACAATACAGTACAACTGTTTTTAGTAGAACTGATTGCTTTTACTATAGAAGATATTTTGTTGAAGAAAGCCTGTATTTTCTTTCCACAGAGGAGTTTGAGGAAAAATCAGTAACTTATCAGGAGTTTGCTAATAATCCATCGATTATTGATGACCCTAATCTGGTTGTAAAGATTGGAGTCAAGTATGCAGACTATTTCAATGTATAATAAATTATCTTTTTTATTTGTAAGTATTTGTCATAATTAATTTTGTTTTGTATCTGTAAGGTATTACAATTGGAGTACAGCCGCTCCTCTTGTGTTGGCTATGCAGGCATTCCAAAAACCATTGCCAAAGGTAAAACTGCATACTTATTATAGTAAATATTTAGATATAGATTTTTTTAGGGTAGAGGGTCTCAGTCTAGCCTTCATAGGCCACCAGCTGTGCCAGCTTTCTGCTATGCTCCAGTTTTTCACTAGGTTATCATGGGCTACAGACATCTCACACACTACGTTTTTGTGTTTTAAGTTCTTGAACCAGAGGTGTAGTTAAGGCCAGGCCACCTGTCAGAAACTGTCTGACATGTGACAAGTATTGACACTTTTAACACTGTAATAATATAGCCACGGTATTGTATCTTACCAACCCAAATATGTGACAACAAATATTTTCAGAAGAATTAAAGTGTTCTGAAATGACCCTGATAGAAATCTACTAATATATGTCACTGCATTGAAAGATGGAAAAATGTGCCAGATGAGTGTCAAGGTAACATGACTGGTCTTAACCATAGCAATAATATTTAAACCAGAAATAAACTTTGAATACATGTTAAGACCTAAGACCTTAAATAATAAAAAAGACACCTTCTTTTTCCCTCTTTTTTATTTATTTATTTGTTTATTTTAATTTAATTTCTCTTCCTCAATCCCAACCCATTTGGCACTGTTCTAAGTACTCATGCCTGAGTTATGTGTACTCTGCTTGGGGATTCTTCACTTATTGCTTTCCCAGTGTGTTCTTTTCCAGTCCTGTATGTCCTTCTTTTATGTTTGAGTGTGTCTGTCTGTCTGAACCTTAGCTACTGCATGTCTCGCTCTCTTTGTGCATGCTCATAGCCATTCACAGTCATTTATATTTTTTGGTTTTAAGTTTGAGTTTTGAGTATCAGGTACTGTGTGCATTTGCTCCAGGCTGCATTGGAGAACATTATGAAGGAGAAAATGCCTAAGAAAGGAGGACGGTGGTGGTTCTCATGGCGGGGAAGAAACAACAGCTCTAAGTCGGTACGCTGCTGTTTCAAATACTGTAATTGCTCTTCATACCAGAGATATTTGATTACTTTTAGAACTGATAGAAAAAAACATTTATTTCCTCTATGTATTGGTAACTAAGACCTGTATTTATCTGTTGCAATAATTATGTTCAGTTACTTATCATTTTATCCATCAGGAATCTGCTGAATTTGGGGAGCAGACAAAAAGCAGTAGGTAAGATTTCTACCCAAGTAACAGTGTTAACTCCAGCAGGGACAAATACAATAAAATAAATTATGGTAAAATAGTAAATAATACACTGAGCAGCCACCCCACCCCATCCAGAGGAGCTTTTTAACTCTTTTAGTTGACTGGTCTGTAATAGACAAACGTTTTAAAGGCTTTAAACTACCACAATGTAAAATTGAAGGTGTGTCTGCTGTTAGTGACTCACAGGATTAAATTAGTCATAATAGATTGATGACTAAACAAATTGCCTTCTTGGTTTTGTAACAGGTTAAAGGATGAATCATCCTCAAGTGATGATGACAGCAGACCTGTTAAGCAGAATTCGACATGTAGTCAGTCAGAGCCTCTTCCTAGCTCTAACAGTATATGCTACAAGAAGACTCTCCGCTTATCCTCAGAAGAGCTGGTAAGGTTTTTGTGTACATATACTCTCAGATTTGACCACTGAACTTTCCTTTTATATTTAATTGGTTTTGATTGTTTTGAACACAGTTATGCAAATAATACTGAAATGAAACAGTGAACTTGTTATCTATGTTTTTATGCATGTTATTATTTCTTAGCAGGTTAAATGGCTCATATGATAGTAAGCATTAAAAATATCCAGTTTCATTAGTATTTCTTATTTTTACATAGCCTGCTACGTTTAAATGGTATAATTTTATTATAGGGCAGAGACTCCAAATTCAGGCTAATTTAATGAGTGTTGCAAAGATAAAAAAATTATTTCTTGAAATTGTCTAATAAGTTGAGTTCAATTCCGATTTCAAAGTGGAAGGAATGATTGCATATTAGAATATATTTCATTAGTAACTGTTAAAGGTCCATAACTAGGAGTTATCACAGACACATCAGCATCAGCATGTCATCTGTATACTTTAAAGTTAACATTACATAACTGAACATTAATTCTAATTTCAGGCCAGTCTGCAATTAAAAGAGGGCCCCAATGATGTGTTATTCAGTGTGACTACTCAGTACCAGGGTACCTGTCGTTGTGAGGGCACCATATATCTGTGGAACTGGGATGATAAGATTGTAATTTCAGATATTGATGGCACAATCACCAGGTGAGAATGAGTAGAGCCTTTTAAGCTCTGCATGCTAACCTTCATGTTTTAAAAGCCTTTAGATTTAAAAGCCTGTATAAGTGGGCTGAATACTTTTCAAGTACAGTTAAGTTCGATATCTAAAGATATTACTGAAATATTACAACTTGTCTAATCATTTTTTGCCATTGCAGCAGTTTTACTTAAAGTTTGACATCATTGTTTTGACTATACTATGGTTAGGGTATGTTGTGTAGAGTGTTATAACAGTGGCTGTCTTACAGGTCAGATACTCTTGGACATATTCTGCCAACACTTGGCAAAGACTGGACCCATCAAGGTATTGCCCGCCTCTACCACAAAGTTAGCCAGTAAGTGCTGTAATCTGTATACACTAATTTCACAGCATAAAAATGATATGTATTAAATTGGGATTTTCAGGCATTTACTCCTGAGTAACTGTTGTTGTTTAATAGGAATGGCTATAAGTTCATGTACTGCTCTGCACGAGCAATTGGTATGGCTGATATGACGAGAGGCTATTTGCACTGGGTAAATGAGAGAGGCACCATGTTACCTCAGGGCCCTGTGCTGCTCAGCCCTAGCAGCCTGTTCTCTGCACTACACAGGTGAATATTCAAGACCTTTACTGTCATGTACAAAACTTTTGCAGCCTCTTAATTGGTGCAGAAGGTGAGAATAAATATCAGCAAAGAGTGTCAGCAAAGGGTTCACACAAGCAGGTGCAAGTTAAAAAAAATGCACATGGCAAAATCTAAATCCAAAATGAATCTAAATCCTAAACACAATACACATGAGGGATTAAATAGACAAAGGGAAAACTCAAAACAGGTGTTAGAGCGACAACCAGTGACAATACAGAGGTGAAGACATGACATGGATCAAAACAAAACACACATGGAGATGTAAACAAAACAAAAAAGCAGACATGAGGGTCATGATTTTATTTTTGCAAGCCCTATTGACGCAGTAATATGCTATATGGAGGTCGTTTTCTCTTTTTGTATACCAGGGAGGTCATTGAGAAAAAGCCAGAAAAGTTCAAAATTGAGTGTCTGACCGACATCAAGAATCTTTTCTATCCAAACACAGAGCCCTTCTACGCTGCTTTTGGAAACCGAGAAACAGTAAGTGGCAAGAGGAACCTATAATATGAGTAGCATAAGGGTCAAAAACTTTTGCACTTACAAAACATTCTCTGTGTAGGATGTGTTTTCTTATAAGGAGGTTGGAGTGTCATTGAACAGGATCTTCACCGTGAACCCTAAAGGAGAGCTCATTCAAGAGCATGCTAAGACCAACATATCATCGTAAGTGTCTTTATCACTGGAAATGTCAACCCAAACTGCTAACATGGATAAGCATGTGTAAAATATAATGCTAGTTTTGTCAGGTGACATATTTTTGAAATTATCGAAATTTGCAGAGCTGTGCTGTTTGCTTATCATGTTTTTAGTAAACACTTCTTTTATTTGCTGACTTAGATATGGGCGTCTGTGTGAGGTGGTTGACCACATCTTTCCATTGCTGATTAGAGGCAATATTTCCGACTTCCCCTGCTCAGACACCTATAGCCAGTTCACCTACTGGAGAGAGCAGCTACCCGAGCTAGAGAAGCACGATCACAAAGTGGAAAACAGCTGAGTGAATTGACATGCTGAGGTTGTTCTTGACTTCTAATTCAGTCTTCTCATGTCTGTCCTCTCATGCTCAGGTAACAAGCTAGCATGTAACATTTTGTTTATGCTCACTCTTCTATTGGTATTAGCTTCTTTCAGTAGTTTCAGTTGTTTTTTTATGTTATTGCGGTTCTATTTTTCTGTTATATCAATCTTTCAAGTAATGGTTATATTAATCTTAATCTGTGTTCTGTCAAAGTATATTGCCCATATTTTTGAATGTCTGGTAATAATTAAGATAAGGATGACCTCTTCTGTCTCAACAGCAATAAGACTGTGTTGAACAGAATTCTATAGCCGTAACCCTTCACATTGGCTCTTTCTGTTTTATATGTATATATATCTATATATACATATTTTATATACATTTTATATATATATATTCTGTTTTACTTTGCCTCACCTACACTCTCTGATCTTCTACCCATGTCTGCTGACTGATTTTAATTCATATGCAGGAAATGGTCTGTACATCTTGTAAATTTGTAATATTTAAAGTTCTAAAGTAACATTTTGTACAGATATTATTGCCTTGCATATAGAAGATGCTGGAAGTCTATTCTCAGGTCTCACGTCTAACACATTTTTCTATTTATTTCAGTATGTACAGTATATTACAAAAATCGCAGAACTTCCAGTACATTTGTGACACTTGTGCCTGATTTAGACTACTCAAAACAACTAAGAATTGTAGTCCACTTTATATTTGTGCATTAATTTGTGTCCTCTTGTTTTATAATATACAATATATAAATTATTTCTTATGTTTCAGAATATGAAATACATAAAACATCAAATTGAAAATAGTATTTACGAGTAATAATCTGCATTCCTTTGTGTGTGTCCATATTTTTCCCAACCCATAACTCAATACATCTACAAACCTGCAATAGGATGGAACTCAAGGATAAGGGCTAAAGTTTCCCTAATTTTTTTAGTCACATCTGGCAGTATGGTGGCGTAGCAGATTCGGTTGCCACCTAATAGTTCCAGGAATCCTGGTTTAATCCTCAGGGTACAGTCTGCATGTATTTTCTGTCCATGTACTTTCTCTGTGTTCATGTAGGCTTACTCTTGAGTTTCCTCCCAACTCAATGTGTATGATTTGGTGCCTTGCATTGAATAGGTGTCCCATTTAGGGTGCTCTGAATCCACTCTCATCAGGATAAAAATAATGAATACAATTATTAATTATTAAATAAAATAATAAGATTATGATTATGCTGAGCTGACAAATCTACTCTAGTATTATTCTAGCATTAGCATTAGAGAAATTAGTGCGATCCCAGAGACGTGTGGTTCAAACACATGACTGTTTTAAAGGCGTTAAATAGTAAAATATTGTTTATGCTGGTTAACTAAAGAAAAAATGTTTTTGTGTGGTAAGTAATGTCTCAGAAAGTGTGCTGCTCTAATACTTTTTAATCTAGTGTACATGGAATTATGATTTCTGTTGTTGTGGTTGTCATACCTACTGTAAGTTTAAATGAAGAAAAAGTTGAAATGAATTTTCCTCCCAAACAAAAAGTCTACAATTAATGTTTGTGCTATTTTGTTTTGTGATGAGAAAAGAACCGAATTGAATCTGTGGTGTTGCACAATGAAGTTGCACAGATTTTGAGTGGCAAATACTTTAAATTTAGTCATAAAATTAAACATATTCTTTTTATCCTGTTGATAGTAGACCACAATAATTTTTTGACCAGCTACCTTTTACTTTTGTTTACACAAGATTTAGATTACATGCCCTTAAATTACGATTGGACTCTGGCATCTAATATAAAACTGTATTCGATTTATATCTTCAATTTTATATTCTTTCTGTGAAAGATCACAAAGTTGTGGCTAGTGGGTTTCTGCTTGGATTTATTATAATAAAAATGGTAAATCGTGTTAAACATGCAACAGTAAATATGGATCTGCATATTAAAATATAATTGTTACACAAATGCAGTGTGGTGTCTTGAAGACTAAAGATCTCTCATGCACCAGGAAGTGTTTTGTTACTTTCTTGCATTGGGATGTGCAGTGCTGTTGAAGTAGTTTTGGTCTTATTATGCTGATATTCAACCTTAAATAGGTTAAGAGATGATGATTTTGGTGATTCTTTAGAAATTCTCTCATAGATTTCCACTTAAACATGATGACCAGACCAGAGTCAACTTTAACTTTTCCCTAATGAATGGTATAGAAATCTACATTTCTGAATGTGGAGAAAAGTGCAGTGTATGTAACTGCCCTAAATGAAATAAACATTAATAAATGGGGTTAGAATGGTTCCTTATAAGAACCCAAAAATTTGGTTGGGAACTTAAAGGTGGCACATACAGTAAACAAAGTGTCATGAGTGCAGTTATATGGTATTTGCTCTACCAAATGAACCCAAACACAGTACGGTACCCTTCCTTTTAAATAAAAACCTAAAAAATATTTGTTAATACAAAAACATTTAGGATTTCTAAAAATTTGTTTTACAGAATTACAGAAAAATGTTTGTAAAGAAAAGCAAAGCACATCACATAAAGCAGTTTTCAGACAGAAACAATTATGGCTCTTCTGAAAAATACTCATATAATAATTATAAAAAAGAACAAATTATGTGACTTTTATTTAAGCAAATGGGCATCACACCAAATACAGACCGTATTTTATTTATTACTGTTTTTGCACTTTAAAAGCACCAATTTGTCTTGGGAACGAAATATGTATTAGGATAGAAAGTCCTGCCCATTGGCCAGAGGGATTTTGAGCCAGTCATGTTGCGGAACAGTGGCCAGGTCACTACAAGATCCAGGTGGAGTTAATACATTTCTGAATTGCTTCTCCAAAACATACCAGTAATATTTCTATTGTGACTGTCCAGGCCACAGGAGATCCTGCTACATGGTATGACTTTCGAAAAAATAACTCCTATTGGATGTGGCTCGTCCTAGTTTGCCATCATTACCCTGAATGTGACTTGGTCACAAACGCACCAAGAATTTGTCCAATTTGTCATCTTTTGAATCTCTATCATTAGACCCCTGTTGGACCTCCTTTAGTTTGCTTACAAAGACACACACCTATTGTGCGTCATCTTCAAGACAATAAAACTTCCTTGTATATTCTGATATTATTGAGCTACTTTGGGGTGGAGGAGTGATTCAGGAATTGTTTCCTGCCCCCATCAGCATCACGTAGTGACCTGGCCACTGTTCTGCAAGAGAAATGGATCAAAACCCACACAAAGTGAACCAAAGCAGACATCGTAAGACAATAGTGACGTATTGGCAGACAATTTGCATTGTACAGCACAAAGTCTGCACATGGGACGGAGTTAGATGTTCCAACATGACAATGATCCAAAGCACAAGCCAAAGTTGACCCTACAATGGCTACAGCAGAAAAAGGTGAAGGTTCTGGAGGCCATCAGTCTCCTGACCTCAATATAATTAAGTCACTTTGGGGAGATCTCAAATGTGCAGTTTGTGCAAGACAACCAAAACATTTATAGAAACTGGATGGGCAGCTATACCACCTGAGAGAATTAAGGACCTATAAGGTTATTGCCATCATTGATGCTAAAGGGGGCAATACACGAGAACTAAAGTTATGCAAACTTTTGAACAGAGATTATTTACTTATATTCTTTTTTGTTATTTTATTTATTTATTTTTTATGATTGTACTATTCTGTTATGCCTTACATATTATGAGTCCTAGAAGAAATAAAATAAATTTGTTTTGCCTTCTCACATTCTTTTAAATATGGTACACATCTCGCAAATTGTATTTTGAGCACTGCTGTATATTGGCTGCCTATTACAACATTCTTACATGCTGTCACACTTCAAACTAAAACCCAAAACTTTTTTAGAGACTTGTGTCTTGACTCATGTTTACAAATCCTTTTTTAAAATTTAACATGATTTTTCTTTTGGTCAACCAAAGAGCAAAAGGTTTATGAATAGCAAAAATGAAGAAATGTTCAAGCCAATCTGTTTCTCAGAAAATATGTGGGTCAGCTGTAGTTCATTGTCCTTATGAGAATTTTTAATCTGAATGGACAAATCACAATTTTTGCACATATCAAATAAAAATGTTCAGTTTTTAATATGAGAAGCATTGGTGGAACCAGCTGAAAATGCTTCTGAACCCTAATTGACTTGCATACATGTGCCTATATTCAGAGGTGCCAACATCTATGGTTTAACCAATCAAAAATAGAAAAATTTTGAAGTTACTAAATAAGCGTCTAAATTCCAAACAGAAAATTGTGTAACTATATTTAGGAAAATTCAGTATGGAGATGATGTAGAACAAATTTCAAGTATTTAGAGCATCTTGAGCTGGAAAAAGTGTGGATAGTCAGAAATGCATAAGTTAAAAATAAATACAACTCACAAAATCAACAGTGATTAGAGCTTGTAAGGTCACAATTGAGTAATCACTTCATTTGTACGATTGTAAAATAAAACTCAAAACTGTTTAAAGAAAATAACAGGTTACCTATTATTACCGTAGCAAAATCTTTTTCAAAAAGCATTTCTATATCTGAATAAATGCCTTAATTATTATACAGTATTAGTTTATGCAGGCTGTTAAAAATTTTAAATGTAATGTTCTCTTCCAGAACTGTCAAGAAAAAGTGCCAATCCTGACATTCAAAAATTCTAACACAGAAAAATAGACAGTGTATTGTAGGAAAAATAGAAATCCTGAGAAATCTTTACATCCAGTGATGAACTGAGGCTAAACTGCAGATTACTTACACATAATTCTATAAAAAAAGGCATAAACCTGGCATCATAATCATTAACACACTATCCACAAGACTTCAAGAAAAGTTGCACATTCAGTAGCATGTTCCACAGTAGCCAAGGATGCTTTAAGGCAAGGTGTTTTGTAAGGAAGATCTGGAGAATAAACAGCAGGAAGCTGTTCAGTGTCCATAACAGAACATTATTCTGAACCTAATCTTCACTTAGGGGTTTTTCCATCAAACAGTTGAAAATCAAGACGGACCCAGACTTCTCCAGTAGACACTTCATGAAGCAGCAATTTTTTTGTCGCCGCACCCTTGTTCTCCGAGTCTTTTTTGATGGTGGCCACAGGGAGCTCTGTCCGACCCAAGAATTCTGTACAAATGTACCATGGTAAATGGGCTTTTCAGATAAGCATAAATTGCTTTGTTAAATTATTCTCATAAGAGTACTAGAATGAAATTACTGACCATCAGGTACAAACTGCTCTTTTCCATAAATATTGATGCACAGCACATCTTGATACAAATCTTTGATGTGAAACTGACAGTTGAAGTTCCATTTCGGGTTTAGTGCGTCATTCAGAGTTCGAGAAGTGTAACACTGAGCCCCCATAGTTACTTCACAGTACGGATTGCACCTCCCTAAATTAAATAAATAAAAAAGGACAGAAGATCATTCAAAAAGTATTAAATGAATGCAACAATGTTCTTTGAAAAAAGATTTTTTAAAAAATCATACCACTAGGTTTAGAGGATTTAAGTTCTGCTGCCTCCTGGACAGTTACAAGCAGACGGCCAATTCCAGTGGCTTTCATGGAGCGAGCTTAAAAAATACAGATTATTTAGTCATGAACTAAAATATGATTCGCTATATATCATTAATTCTTTAATTGTAATATTATATACTACAATATTGTAAAACATCTCGAATTAATCAAATAAAACAAACAAAAAAAAACGAATCATGAGAGTTCCTGCTATCTCACCTTGATAAGCCTTATCTCGTTTATTTTTCTCAGTCTCGATGAACTCCTCTGAGGCAGCTTTGATCTTCTGAACCCATGCAGTCCTAGTCACAAATATAATAATTACAAATATAGTATATAATAAAAGTATCTTTTCAGAGAACCATCTTTAATACAGAGAGAAGATAGTTATTTTCACCTCTCATTAATATTATCTGTTTTGAGGGTATAAACCCGGTCAATGTGAGAGATATGGAAGAGTGGCTCATCACTGGATGGATCAGGCATCTTTACCAAGACTTCATTCAGGAACAAAGGCTGACAACAAATAGTTTACATAATAGACATCATTTATTATCACAATTCTCAAACCTTGTTTAACAGAGAAAATCCTAAAGATAAAAAAAAAATAAATGAAAATAAAAAAAACACTCTGCCAATGACATCATGCATTTATGTGTATTCAAACTAAGTTTGTTTTTTGTCAGACACCTTTTGGTTTGAATGGTCAAGACTTACTGATTTGTACATCTTGTAGTGTGTATTGGACCTTGGGCTGAAGAGTTTGTCTAAGCCTGAAGAAGTGAACTGCTTGACAGCTTGGGTCAGGAGAAGGAAATCATTGAAAAGGAAAGCATACAGTTCCTTATTGCTCTTGGTCTTATACAGTTTCCCACTGTGGAGGAGTTTTCGTGGACCCAGGCAGTTGGTCAAAGAGTTGAAAACCAGATTCTATTCAAGCAAAAATCAAATTTAAGTTATTGATATCTTATTATTTGTACATTAGCAGACTGGGTGCATAGACCATAAAAAATTAAGACAGTGGTTGACTGCATAATATTGTTCAGGAGAAACTAAATGGAAAATTTGAGGCAAAAGCAATAAAAAGTAACAGAAGCTATTAAATTTTGTTGCTCACTTCTGTGATTCCTTCACATTGGACATGGCTCTGGATCCAATCAAGTCTGTCCGAGTTCTCCTTCTCTCTTACGCCCTCATTCACCCGTGAGCAAAGCTCCTCAGCCTTCTCCCGAGCCTCTTGCAACTGAGCATGATCCACATGATTCTCAGGCGTGCTCTCAAGAATCTAATGATCACAGGTTTACACAGTCATTTATCCATTTAAACAAGGCATATTCACTTCAAAACAATGGAAGAGACAACAGGGCAAGCCCTTTTAGGGTACTTACATTTCTGATGTGGAGAGGGTAACGTGTGATTCTCTGCATAGGTTTCAGTAAAAAGCTGGACAGAGGCATTCCTTTACAGCGGTAATCGCTGGCAATTTTCTAAATAATGAACCAGAATCAGTTTCAGAATCTCCTTAAAATCAACTCTAAAGCAAAAACAATGAGTCAAATATAGTTGAAAATTATAAAATATTAATTGACATCTGTACTTTCTTCTACTGATATATGGATAAATCTACATGAAACTATATTTCATATCTGCACTACTATGTGCATTTAATCTTCATTTTAACAGTATTGGAAGACAAGTAATATAAATAAACAAATAAAATTTCTGAGGAAAAAGTAAGGACAGCCCCACATTTATTTTAAATTACCTACAGGTGTATTACATCAAACACAAATTATTAGAACACTGTTACAGAGCATTTTGAAGAAGGCTTGCCTCATGTAAACCTCAGACATTTAGTTTGGTTTGCTCATAATTGTTGAAGTGGGAGGTATCACCATGAGTCTGGTAAGGTATAGAAAAAGATCTAAGAAGAATTTGTAATCAGCCATCCCACTGTCCAAGAATTATTCACAAGTGGAGAACATTTAAAAAAAACTGCCAACATAGCCAGGTCAGGGCATCCAAGCAAATTCACTCCAAGAGAAAGAAGTCTCTTAAAGAAGTCTCCAAAACCCTAAAATAGTAATCACAGGACCTACAGTAAGCTCTTGCTACAGTTGAGGTCCAAGTGCATGGATTTACAATCAGAAAAAGCCTGCACAACTTTAATTATCATGGGAGGTGTGCAAGGAGGAAACCTTTGCTGTGTAAGAAAAACATGAAGGCAAGATGAAAGTTTGAGAAAGACCACAGAGACAAAGGCCAAGCCTTCTGGAATAATGTCCTTTGGACAGATGAGTTTAAAACTAAATTATGTGGAGGCAATAACAGAGGGCATGCTTGCAGCATACCAAATAGAGCATTTCAGCAAAAGAACCTCATACCAACTGTGAAACATGGAGGTGGACGTGTTATGGTTTGGAGATGCTTTGCTGCAGCAGGACCTGGCCAGATCATAATCATAGAATCCACTATGAATTCTACATGTGTCAGAAGGTGCTTGAGAAACATGTGACAATGTCCAAAATGTGAACATTTTGAAGCTGAAGTGGAACTGAAGCTTGAACCATGACAAAAAAAAATACCAGTAAATCCAGAAAGGACTCAGTGAAAAGTAAAAAACAGAATTCTGGAATGGCCAAGTTAAAGCCCAGATCTAAATTCCACATCCAAGTTCATCCACTTACAAAACAATGAACGGTCCATTGTTTTTAAGTTAGGTTTATTTTAACAGTCAAAGAAAAAAAACATTAAAGAAACTATATAGTTTAAAGTAATTTGTATTTGAGTGAAATAAGTAGAATGTGACTTTGTGGAGAAACCCTTGTTGGCAAGTACATAGTTCATACATGTCTTGTAGATAGTCACCAGGTTTGTGCACATTTCAGGAGGGATTTTGGTCCACTCCTCTTCACAGATACTCTCCAAATCTTGAAGGTTTCAAGGCATTCACCTGACAACTCAAAGTGTCAGCTCCTTCAGCTTTACTATAGGATTACAGTTTAGAAATTGGCCAGGCCACTCCAGGATCTTAAAGTGCTTCTTCTTAAGCCACTCCTTTTTTGCATGGGCTGTATGTTTTGGGTCATTCTCATGCTAGAAGACACATCCACAACCAATCTTCAGTGTTCTCGATAAGGCCAGATGTTTCTCATGGTACATGGCTCCGTTCATCGACCCCTCAATGCGGTGAAGTCTTCCTGTACCCATAGCAGAGAAACAGCCACCAAAGTAGAAAGTTTGCACCTCCATGTTTGACAGTAGGGATGGTGTTCGTGGAGTCATATTCAGCATTTCTCTGCCTCCAAATTTGGCAAGTGGAGTTGATGCCAATGAGCTAAATTTTGACCGACTTCTCATCTGAGAGACAGAGAGGTTTAAATGGAAGAGATTGATACTGTGACAGGTGTCTTTTATATACATAAGAAGTGAATATTAGAGGTACTTTCCTAAAGGGACAGGACTAATTTGTGTGCCTCGTAGGCACATAACCAGTCCGTTGTGGTCAGAATTCTTGCTGGTTGGTAGGAGATCAAATACATAAGATTTTGACCACTGACAATTTAAATGAATAACACTATCTCTTCATGACAGCACCTGTTAGTGGGTGGGATATATCAGGCATCATGTGTACATATTGTCCTCAAAGTTGATCTGTTAGAAGCAGGAAAAAGGGGCAAGTGTCAGTATTGGTGGCTATCTATCAAAAGTAGTCCAAGAAAAAAAAAGTGATGAACCTGGACAGGGTCATTGGCGGCTAAGGCTCATTGATGCACGTGGGCAGCAGAGTCTGGCCCGTGTGGTCTGATACTGTATAACAGACGAGCTACTGTGGCTCAAATTGCTGGAGACATTAATGATGGTTCTCATGGAAAGATTCAAACTGTGTTGCACTGTGTCACAATACACAGTGCGTCGCACATTTGTTACATAGCCGCAGACCCATCAGGGTGCCCATGCTGACCCCAGTCCATGCCTTGATGGGTCAAGTCAGGGCTGTTTTTTGCAGCAAAATAGGGACTAACCACACTCACATACATACATATACACATACATATATACAAATATATGCTGCTGTAACAAGAATTTCGCTCATGGGATGTCAATAAAGTCTGTCTGTGTCTTTCCACCTATTACCTACTCTGAAAATATAAATCTTACAACTTGCTTTTCTTCTCTGACTGTGTAATCTAGATAAAATTTTATTTTACTCGGGAGGTGGTGGACACGAATACCAAGAAGTTCAACTGAATTGTACCTTGAGGAAGTCTTTGAATTCTGGCTCCTGGTCAGTTTTTTCTTGCAGCAATGCTGCAGAATTTAACTGGCAGCTGCAGAAGAGAATATAGGGCTGCATGTGTGCAAGCTCAGTGGCTAGGATGTCACCTATCATGTGAACTGGCATATTTTCTCCTCCCTGCTTCTTCCTTGCTCGAAGGGCTCTGATCCACACAGAAACAAAGTAAAGTCAACGGTAAGAAAAACTAGCAATTAAAACGTATAATGAAGAATCATTATATAATAATAGAGTGTCATTATAATACATTCAGTGTATCCAACAGCTTAAAGATTAGCGATGAGCACCATGTTATACACATACTTGAGCAGCTTGGTGTTGGACGTGATGAGCTCTTTCCAGTTCACAAAAATCGTGTTCATCTCAGCTTCTGTTAACCAACCTGATTCGGACATTGGCTTGTGGAACACCTAAAAGAAATTCAAAACACCTCACCTAGTTAATTATATTTACCAAATGTTAACTTGCTTATATATTATCAAAATCAGTGCCGTTTGCCGTTTTCTAAGATAAAATAGTGGAATGTCCTGCAGTGGGTGGAATACAGCAAACAGGGAGCTAAATAAGCTGCAGTAAAGGCCTAAGAGCATGGACAGGGAAGACTCAGAGCTCCTGGCTTCCAGGGATAGAACAAGATCTGTAGAGTCATGTGTTATGATAAATGGGGTCTCATCAACTGTGAGGGGAGATAGTGGGTCTCTCAAAAATGAAGAGGTAATGTTCCAATTACTTTTGGTCCCTTTGGGGTGTGTGGGGGTGGGGTGTCTCTCTGTCCATGTTAAGGTCAATGTCCAAATATTTATGGATTCGACAATGTGTCAACAGAACAAATGAGCGGATGTTGACCCTGTACCACTGTAAATATATACCTCCAGAACCAGCTGAAGATCCTCCATGTATCTGTCCTCTGTCGTTATGAGTTCGTGGATGTAGCCTTGCCGTTTCTTTTCCTGCAAGCTCATAGACTCTAGGCTTGTCAGGTCAGCACACCCTGCAATGACAGAAACATGGTTATGATGTCTCAATTAACCTCAAAAGGGAGGTGGAAAAAGTACTTGGGCTATCCTAGACCCACGCAGCAGGTACCTTCATACCCTCCCAGGGCAACAAAGTAAGAGTTCCTGTTCCAAACACACACAAAAGGAAGCAGGGCAATCACAGGGGGAATAAAAGAAAGGCACTCAAATATGCTGACATCAAGACTTACCAAGTGAGGGCCCCAATTCTGATGGTCCTGAAACCACTGTAAGGCTGTCTTTCAGGGTGCCTTCATCATCCACACACCACAGTCTTAAAAAGAGCAGTTTTATCTGCCATATGAGCAATCAGTAGCTCTGTTCTTCATAAGCTACAGAGCTAAACCATTCATAAAAATGAATATCTGACATTTAGCCAAATCAGTTTTGACCAAAATATGCAGATTATTGGAGAAAGGCTTGCTTTGTAACCTTAAGACTGCTCTACTAGTACTTACGTTCTTTAAAAGTAATATTAATCAATACAGTGATACCTCAAGATACAAGTTAATTCTTTCCGTGACTTTGCTCGTATCTCAAAGCAATTTTCCCCATTTAAATTAATTGAAATCCCATTAATCCGTTCCAGCTCGCAAAATTCAACTCCAGTTGTTTTGTTTGTGTTTTGAATATGAAAAATGTACAGTATAAAAACATACAGTAATAAAAGAGAATGTTAAAAAAAAAACTGGTTTTACTTTACGGAAGATGCGCACGGAGGTTGAGGGAGGAGTAAACAGGCGGAGGAGTTAGGAGGAATTACACTTTCACTTTCGTTCACTTAGTCGCACAAGTTAAAAAATTTTAACGGATCCAACGCTTAAAACGGATCCGAAAATTACGGATCTGCAGATGGTCGGCACCTCACGCAGCCCCTTTGCGACTCTCCATAGGAAATGAATGACTTTTCCGGTTTATCGACCGTCGTTTGTCGTGTGCAGTGGAAAGGCGGCTTTAACCAATTGAGACGCGGGAAGCTGAGGCGGGGGAAACAGAGCACACGTGGTTGTTGGGGATCTTTGTTTCGGCGGCGGCGGCTCGGATGCTCGTATCTCAAAGATTTGCTCGTATCTCAAGGTATCACTGTATATTTATTTATTAGTAATATAAAATCTACATAATTAGTAATAATTAAACAATAAAAAAATGAAAACTTTGAAAACAACTATAGTTCACAAAAATTGCTTGAAAGTCTACATTAGTGCACATTTTAAAAGAACATTCACAGAATATGATTAATATTTATATTAATACTGACCTGCTTACATCAGTACGTATTTTAAAAATCTACCATGCAGACAATTTTTAAACTTATATTTGAGTCATTTAGGACATTATGAACTACTTTTCATTAAAATAAAACATTAAAAAGGGACAACAAACTGAACAGGTAGATTTTTTTTCAGAGAATTTTAATGTCTATATGTCCTTAATCAAATAAATATGTTACATAACATCTCATATGTGCAGCATTCTCTACATACTTCTTCCACACCATAAATGATTGCATAGCTTTAAAGATTATTAAAAGTAAAAACTATTTTACTAATGTGACTAAGGCACAAAAATGGCATTAAATGCAATATATGGATAATATAATTCAAAAGGTATAGAGTTTTGAAATAGCAGCATATTAAATATATTTCATTATACTTGTGCAAAGCAGATAATATACTTTTACTGTGTTTAATTTCCCATCAAACATGCAACATTTGGTGTTAGTTGACATACAACCAGTACAACCTGAATCCAAAGTGAATTCAACACTGCCAGTATAGTTTAGTGTAAAACTGGATGCTGTCAAAATATGCCGTGATTAAATTCTTCCAATACAGAATAATAATAATAATCTTTGTTCAAAATAAGATTAGAATGCCGTAGCTCAAAGTAAAAGGCAATAAAATGGTGCAGAAAGCCACTGAAAGACCCACTCCTCACCCTCTTGCTTATACACCTAGAAGTTTTGATGTATATTATTAAGAGCAATTTGATACAGCCTATATTAAAACTTAATTTAGTGCTGGTCATAGCACTGGTGTCCAGATCATGTAAGGTGTAAAAATCTCACACATCTGCTCAAGTCTGGTCCATTTCTTCACAACATATGAAAAGGTTGAATATTAAGCTTTTAGATAACACCTGAACACTGGTGGAAAAAAAAACACTAGTAAAAGAAGTCATTTTGGATAAAATTATTAGTCAAAGTATGTAAATTTAAGTTTAATTTTTCAGTTTAAAATTCCAGCTCAAAAGGGATACAAGCAGTTGAGCAGTATCTCTTTTAAGCAGAGGAACAAATGTCTAATAAAGATACTTTAATGCCCTAACAATTGAGCATACTGCATATATATATATGTATATATATATACATATATATATATAAAAATACACACACACACACACTATACTTATAAATATATGTGTATATTATAGATCACTTTATAATCATTAAATTGTCAACTCCTATCAGCATACTCGGATATAAAAATGCAGGTTTTAGTCAGTTCAGTATTTTTTTTTGTTCTTCCTGTGACTATTTTGCACTTGCAAACGTCTGATACCTGCTACTGCTTTCAGCATCTCAAACAACAAGAGGCTCTCAATGTATAACTGCACCTGACAAATGAATATGTATAAATCTGATGCATCAAATCGCTGTTAGGCAGGAATTAATTCCAGTCATGCTACTGTGTACAACCACTGCCTTGGGTCAAATAAAAATGTAAAATTAGGTGTTAGGGTAAGATCTGTGTGGTTGTAAAGGGTGTAGAGTTAGTAAATGGTCATAGTTTAGGATAAATGGGGTCTCATCCCCTGTGAGGAGAGATAGTGGGTCTCTCAAAGATGAAGAGAAGAGGAGGTGTTACCACCCTACAGAAACAAAAAAAAGAAGCCAAAGTAAAACAGTCTGAGAAACTAGAGAAAAGAAAATGAGAAATGAAAATTAAATGTCAGTTGTTAAATTGTTTCTGTTAATGTCAAATTTTGTTTGGATGTTTGAAAATACACTAAATCCAAAAGACCCTAAAATTGAAATCAAAATGAAGACAACATAATAAAGAAAAAAGATTCAAAGCAGTAGTATCACAAAGAAATCACGATTCTTGCTCAAAATCCCCAAGTACAGTACACTGCAGTCAACGTACACAGCATCCTTCTCATTTGGAATGTCTTGCTATACAATATCCCTCTCACCAAAAACTACTCATTAATAGTTAGAGAAATTAAGGAAACAAATTACAAATCCTAAGGTCAAGATTACTAATGAATTTGTTCAGCATGTAATTTACCAAGTAAAATGACTGCATTGCCAGCTTTAGGAACACTGGTATAAAAAAAAAAACTGCTCCAACTACTTACACTGCTGGCTAGGATCAGATTCAGTGGTGGTCAGTTTCACATAGTTGGTGGGGATAAGGCCTGTGACACCATTGATTTCTGCTTTCCACCAATCAGTATCACTCTTATCCAGCACATTGATGATTTGACTCTTGGAGAAGCTGAGCTCATCCTGGTTTGCTGCTGTGTAGTCATATATGGCAATAACCTGAGCAGCTAAGAGCAGGTGGAAGAATTGGTGTGAGGCAAGTTACAAATGCGGGTTAAAGAAACACAGAGTATGAGCTGGAAAGAGAAAAGTAACGCTAGGGAAACTGGTAAAGCATCATTTACCTGGTGCATTTGCAGGTGTGGACTTGCCACTATTTGAGCCCAGCTGCTTAACATGCGATGCTGGAAACCAGCCCTTCTGTCGCTTTTTACCACGCGCCTAAATCATGTTCAGCAAGGTGCAATTAAAAAAAGAACAGAGCAAAGACAAAGTAATCATACCTTGATGATCCTTAACAAGTGATAACTGCCTCAATTAATAAAAATCTTAATCTGAATGTGATTAACATAAAAAAAGAAAGTATTTACAGTAAGGAACATTAAAACAGCATACAATGTTTGCAATTTAAAAGAATTAATACATATAAAAAGTATATATAAATATAAACTATGCTTGTGTCAGTTTAATATCAATTAATAATATGGATTTAAGAACACTAAGTTTAATCTATAAAGCAAAAAGTGCAGTTTATAAAAAACAAGTCTTCAATTTAAAATTTGTATCAAGTAAACATGTTGCTGTAATTGTTAATGTGAGTGTTGTTTTTCTTTCAGAACATCGGTCATATTATTATTAAATCAGACTTGAAATTCATCAGTAATCTTGACATGTATTGCCAACGTCCTGACCTGCAGTTCTCCCAGCCTCCAGCCAGACTGATTTTTACTGAGGATTACAACGAGTTGACCAGGAGACAGATTTAGTTGTCCTGTCCCTGAGGCTGTATATGCACTGGTCACCTGAGCTACTTCTGCAACACAGAAAGGCAGCAATAGCATATATTTCTAATGTTCTATTATTTATAACATTATTAGCCATGACAAATAAACACAATAAATCTATATACATTCATACAATCATATATACAAATCTATATATCTTATAAAACTACTGATTTAGTTTATATGAGGTGGAATTTACCTGGCTTTTTTCCAAGCACACCAGGTTTGAGGCCTGAATTCTAAAAAAAAGCAATATATTTTATAAGAAGGTCAAGAAAACAAGTTGTAATATCTCTATAAATTACATAGAGTGAGTTACATCAGTTTCCTTGGGTTTAACATAGTTGGAGGGAAAGTGTCCAGAATGGTCTCCTATGCTGCCAGTCCACCACTCTCCTTCTCTCTGTGACACAAGGATGGTATCTCCCTCAGTGAAGGTCAAATCTAGAGGTTCAGGACTTTTGTAGGTATAGAGAGCCACATATTCTAAAAAATTAGAACACATACAAAAAATAGATATAACATTTTTTTCAGATTATTTTCGGCCTTTAAAAAAAATAAAAATAAAATAAAGATTTGCACCCTCTGGGTGTTTTTTTGTTTTGTTTGAACCATATCCAAGGACTTCACGGGACACGTAGTTCATCTATTCTTTATATGATAAGAATACTGTAGCAGTTTTCTAAAATTCAACACAAACAACAAAAGCTGAAAGTGAGATAAATAAAAGGTAAGTAAAGTTTGGCGAGAGATGCTTTATGCATTTTAGCATTTTCAATGTCAATGTCAGAATTGTATGGCAGAACTATAAAACCCAAATTCTGCCGAAGCCACATAAGCATTATTGTGCGTCTTTGAAGCAAGCCTTTTTTTTAAATGTATTAATTATAACATTAATAGAATGTGCTGTCATTGAAGTTGGCTGTGTATTTAAAAAGAAGTTTTCATTTCAATAACATTTGAATGAACAATGATTTTCAGGTATTCTAGCCCTTAAATGTTAAAAATCAGAATTCAAGCAATTTTCAGCAGAGAGTCCTGTTTTCCACAAAATTTCAGTCTGGATTAAGTAGCATAGAGTGCCACAGCATACCTCAAAATACATCTAGTCCATGCATCTATTTTCAGAATTTATTTTTTATTAAATGTTTTTATCTCAGCCCAATTTTATATACAAGTTTTCAATTTCTCACCCTCAAGGGAAGAAGCATCTGCTGCTGCTGATTCAAATACTTCAGTGGAACTGTACAGACAACAAAAAACAAAGGAAAATTGAAAAACAAACAAAAAGGGAATTAAAATAAAATTACATTATTTTATTTACCCATTGCTCAGTTGGATTATTGTTACTTCATAGTTAAATAGCTTTTTAGTGCATCACTTAATCATTAAATATTTGTCTTGTGAATAAACCTCTATGACTCAAAAAAAGAATTTTAATTTACTCTGCAGACAAGTAACTGCTGCTCAGAACTGTGACACAAGTTTTAGGAAACCAGCTATGGAGAATTTAAGCTTAGAAAAAAATGCCCTGGTCTTTTTCCAGTCTTCAGCAGTTTGTGCCCTTGGAAGCCTCAGATTCTCCACAGACAGGATGTTTTTTGTTTATCACACCATTCTGTGTAAACTCTAGAGACTGTGTAAACTCTAGGAGACAATCATGCCACTGTTAAATTTTTTCCCTGTTATTATGTTTTTATTGTAAAGTTAAACTGATGCTTTTGACCTTTATCTACATGAATTTTTGCACTGTGTTACTGCCATGTGATCTGCTGGACAGATAACTGCATGAATGGGCAAGTGAACCTATTAAAGAGGACAATGAGATTTTAAAATCTGTGGGTTTTTTCCATTCGTTTTAAAAAATCGTGAATAAACAGTTGGAATTGGAAATAAACAGAAAGTAAATGTTTAACATATTCAATAATAAATATTTAAGATTTTGCACAAATTTTGGTTCATATTTAAATCTAAGCCTAATTTCTTCTATTGAAGCATGTGTTCAAATTCAGAAGGTTTTGAACAAACTTGTGGAATCCAGACCAGCTTGAGTGACACGGTCATTAAAGCAAACCTTAGCATCTGGGCAAACTAAATACTAAGAAACTCAAATTTATTTCTGCATTTTTATTCAAATTGCTGTCAATAATATCATTTCAATAAAAATTGTTTCAAAAGAATGCAGAAATAAACATTTATAATATTCTATGTTTTCTATTTTAAGTTTTTGTCTTATATGTAGTATTTTTTATTTAAGTTTTTGTATTATATGTAGTATATAGTAAATATATACACTGTACCGAGAGGTCGACAGCACAGCCTGCGGGTTAAGAGCTGCTTTACTTGGTGTCTCTGACTTGTGCTGTTTTTCTACATAGCTCTCAGGGAACCAGCCCATTTTCCCCTGAAAACCTCCATAAAGCCAGCCCTCCTCTCTTTCTATCGTCTCGTCCACCTATTAAACAACACAAGTTTACAGATGTCGTCAAAGTGACAGCTTCAAAGAGCAAGTTACTTGTCCAAAAACGTTGTACTATGCAACATAAGAAGATGATGCTAATACACTTCTCATGGAATCGACACATGATACAACAGTCTAGTAATACCTCAATTATATCACCCATCTCAAAAGAGAGTTCTTCCTCATTCCTGGCTGAGAAAGGGTAGAGGGCTTTAAATTTGGTAAGAGCTGCTGATTTCCTGTGAGAGGTGCCCAGGGGCTGTCTACTACCTGAAAATAAGAAGGCAGGAGAATTTTATTTTTTTGCTCTAGATTTTTAAAACGTACATGAAATGACTGCTGCCAAAAGCATAGAGGTTCATGTTGTATTTGCTGTCTGTTTCTAAATTATTTACCTTTCCTCTCTTCCAGTCCTCTGAGAAGTGCAGCAACAATGCTTGAATTATTTTGCCTTTCGTCTTTCAGCCTTACAGAAGTAGCAGCAGAAACAGCCTGCTCTTCTTGCTGTTTTCTCCTCCGTTCTTCATCTAGTTTCTTTCTTTCCTCCTCTCTTCTCCTACGGTCTTCCTCCCCCTGCCGCTTTCTTTCCTCCTCTTTCCTCTTCCGCTCCTCAGCATCCCTGATGGCTGCCTCCTGTGCTCGCTGACGCCTCCTTTCCTCTTCCTCTCGTTCCTTCCTTCTCTCCTCTTCTTGTCGCACCTCCTCTGCCCTCCTGCGCTCCTCACGTTTCCTCTC
Source organism: Tachysurus vachellii (assembly GCF_030014155.1). Classification (NCBI taxonomy): domain Eukaryota; kingdom Metazoa; phylum Chordata; class Actinopteri; order Siluriformes; family Bagridae; genus Tachysurus; species Tachysurus vachellii. Next base: position 22,864,675 of record NC_083469.1, read on the forward strand.
TTCTTCCAGTCTCCTCTTCTCCTCTTCCAACTGCTCTACCTCCTGTCTCCTCCTTTCTTCCTCCTGTCTCTTCCTCTCCTCTTCGAGCCTTCTCCTTTCATCCTCTAGTTTTCTCCGTTCTTCCTCTATTTTCTTCATCTCCTCTTCTCGCTTCTTGCGATCCTCCTCCTCACGTCTCCTCCTCTCCTGCTCTCTCCTCTCATCCTCCTCTCTCCTTTTCCTTTCCTCTGCTTCCCTCTTCCTCCTCTCCTCTTCCTTCCGTTTTCGCTCCTCTTCCTCTTGTGCCCTGCGCTCTCTTTCAGCTTGTTCTTTGGCAGCATGCAGACGAGCCTGCCTCTCTCTCTCCTCTTCCTCTCGGAGTTTGGCCTCTCGCTCCTCCTGGAGTTTCCTCTGTCTCTCTTCCTCATCACGCCTCAGTTTTTCCTGCCATTGGCGCTCCTTCTCCTGTTTGATGCGCCTGTAATAAATTCAGTCATTAGCCTATGTAAATGCAAACTTGCTGTTTAGCCTCAACAGTATATGCTAATCCATGAAGATACAAACTATGTCTGCACTGCGTTAGGTACTCACCGTTGTTCTTCCTCCTCCAGTCTCTTCTTTTCCAGTTCTTCTTCTTTTAATTTCTTGAGCTCTCTTATTTTCTCTTCTTTTACACTACGTAATTTGTCTAGTGCAGACTGGTGATTTCTCTGGGTCTCTCTGAGGTCCTACAACACAAAGCTGAAGTTCATTCATGGTCCAAACATTCACTTGGTGAACACAAGGCTGAACAATATATACCACAAATAAACATTTAATACATGTAACAAACTCAATTTGTTATTATTTACCTAACATAAAATTACCCAAAATATTTCTCAATTACCAAATCGCTTAGAAAGTAAAATTTTCCGGAAAAACTTTTTACTAATGATTTTAGTAAGAACTCAATCTTTTAATAAATTTTTAATTATGCTTAGTCATCTCCAAAAGTCTTTCTAATTTCCACAATTTCAGCAATAATTGTCTAAATTTTAAACTATTTTCAACTTTATTAAAGCTAACTGAAGTTAATTAAATCAAATTACATTGAACTGAACAGAGTGGAAGCTTAAGATAGATGTTGAGAAAAAGACATTTATGTGTTTTTTCTGATGGAATTTTTTTATTAAAATCTTGTATACCACTTGCTTTTACCCCCCATCATTGTTCTAGTCTATGAAATACTATAAATCTGCTTTGGGTGTTCAGCGTATATTTGTGAGTCTAGTACCACACTATCACAGGTTGTTCTGAAAAACCCATGTTTGCATTTTTCTTCTCCCAATGGTTTCCTGTGCTACTTTGTTGTTTTGGATGCTCAAATACACAACATCCCAGAGGGAATCAGTTGGATTCAGGTTATGACAATGTCTCGGAAGATTTCATCCCCGGAAATAAAATACTATAATTTAGTATTAAATTATAAAATACTAACAGTAAGGATATTGTTGGCTAGCATTTGGAGGTCTGAGTGACTTTCCAAGAATAGACCTTCCGTCACCAACATCAACACCTACACCAACGCTGTCCTTGATCACATCAATAGCTGTGTGGATCGGGTGACTAGACTAAAAAACATCAAAGTGTTCCCCAATCAGAAGCCATGGATGAACCAGGAGGTCCGTCTCCTGCTCAAAGCACGCAATACCGCCTTCAGGTCTGGAGACCGGGGGGCCTACAGCGTCGCAAGAGCCGATCTGAGGAGGTGAATCTGCAAAGCCAAACATGCTTACAAACAGCAGATTGAGGAGCACTTCAACTCTGCTGACCCCCGACGCATGTGGCAAGGAATACAGGCTATCACTGACCGCAAACCACCCAACGCAACACCTGCAACCAGTTCTGCCTCACTCCCCAACGAGCTCAACCTCTTCTACGCTCGCTTTGAAAAGGGGAACATGGAGCCCTTGCTCAAAACAAAGCCGTTACCAGGTGAGCAGCCACTTACACGCTCCACCTCTGAAGTGTGAGCCACCCTGGGAAGGGTGAATGCAAGGAAAGCAGCTGGTCCTGATGGCATCCCTGGTCGTGTACTCAGAGCATGCGCAGAGCAACTGGCCGAGGTCTTCACGGACATCTTTAATCTGTCCTTGGCCCAGGCAATCGTCCCCACCTGCTTCAAGTCTGCTACCATCGTGCCGGTGCCAAAGCACTCCACTGCAACAGAAATGGCTGACTTTCGTCCCGTCGCACTCACACCGGTCATCGCTAAGTGCTCCGAAAGACTGGTCCTCACCCACTTTAAAGCCTGTCTGCCACCCAGCCTAGACCCTTACCAATTTGCATATCGCCCAAATAGATCAACTGAGGACGCCATTTCCACCGTACTTCATTCTGCCCTGACTCACTTGGATAAACCTGACACCTATGCCAGGATGCTGTTTGTTGATTTCAGCTCAGCTTTTAATACTGTTAGCCCTTCCAAGCTAACCCTGAAGCTGGAACAACTTGGCATCAGCACACAACTCTGCAATTGGACTCTGGACTTCCTTACGAACAGATCACAGTCTGTTCGCCTGAACACTGTCACCTCCTCCAGTCTCACCATAAGCACTGGGGTCCCCAGGGATGTGTATTGTCTCCACTACTACACTCCCTTTTCACCCATGACTGCATACCTGTCCATACCTCAAACAGCATTATAAAGTTCGCAGACGACACCACAGTGGTAGGCCTGATTGAAGGTAACGACGAGACTGCTTACAGGGAGGAGATCCAGCACCTAGTAGCATGGTGTGAGGACAATAACTTGGAACTTAACACCAAAAAGGCCAAGGAGGTCATTGTGGATTTCAGACGTGCTGGCAATCACACTCATCCTCCAATTCACATCAACGGAACTGCTGTTGAGCGTGTACCTAGCTTCAAGTTCCTTGGAATACACATCTCTGAGGACCTCACCTGGTCTCTGAACTCCTCCATCCTGATCAAAAAGGCACAACAGCGCCTATATTTTCTGAGGAGACTTAAAAAGTCTCGTCTGTGCTACAGGATACTGGAGAACTTTTACCGCTGTACCATTGAGAGTATCCTAACAAGCTGCACCTCAGTGTGGTACAGCAGCTGCACAGCTTCAGACCGTAAAGCCCTTCAAAGGGTGGTGCAAACCGGCCAACTAATCATTGGTATTAAACTACCCACCTTGGAGGACATTTTCAAAAAATGTTGTTTGCAAAGGGCGAGGGGCATCAAAGATCCCTCTCACCCCAACCACGGACTGTTTACACTTCTCCCATATATATATATACATATATACACACACATATATATATATATATATATATATATATATATATATATATATATATATATATATATATATAGAGAGAGGGAGAGAGAGAGAGAGAGGTGTATATTCATAATGACATTCCTTTTGTACAGCTATCTGTCATATCACTTTATGCTGTATCATACTTGTATAAAAACCACACTATATATACACCCTTATTCAGTTATATGTACATATTACTACACCTTCTGTATAACATCATACCCTTATTTATTACACTGCCACTTGTAAATAAGCTATCTATGCACTTCTGGTTTGCAATCACGTATGCTTCCTAATCAGACATATATCTCTAAAGTTTATTTGACTCAATGTTATACTGTGGTAATGATGTGTTCCCTTAGTTTTTTGAGCAGTGTACATTTATGCACTGAAAGTAAGCCAGGAGCACTACACCAATCCAGGTAAAATAAAGAGAAAAGGAAAGACAGAGATAGACAACCTTCAGGAGGAAGAAGAGGTTATGTAGACAGCTCAGTAAAGAGAACAGGCCCCTAAGCATACAGTCATCCATTTCTTCAAACTGCAGCAAAAGCCAAGTAGAGACAGACAGGAAGGCAGACAAACACACAGACAGACAAGCTCTACATCTAGTTAGACATGGGGACAAAAGCAAAGCAGGTTATTAGCACTGGGATCTATACTTTCAAAAAATAAGGGAATCACAGAGGAAACTATATGAATGTGAATTGTAGTTTAAAAATTATTCCAAGGGGTGTGAATTATTCTGCAACTTAATACAGTACCCTCATTAAAACTACATTACATCTAGCTGGTCTAAATGCTGTTTGAGCTGAAAAACTAATTCAGAAGGAATAAAGGGTTTACCTGTATGTCCTTTTTATACTGATCCATATCACCAAGTTTTGCTGCTGTCTCTTTCTCTAAAGCATCAAGCTGTTCTTTCAGCTTTCTACAGCTGAGGTCTTTATCTGTAACACTCTTCTGTAGAGTGGTCATTGTGGAAGCTAGAGAGAAACAAAAATCAGACATTTATTCATAGGTCACTTCAGGCTTACACATAGGCTTTGAAATCATTTGCAAAAGGTTAATATTATTAACTAAGGCAATGCAAGAAAGAACTCAACAAAGAAGGCCTAATTAATCTTTAAATTAAATTAAAAATTTCTGTTCTGTTTAATTAAATTAGCATAATACTGGACCATATTGAATGCACATCCACCAACTTTGATCTAAAGCTAGGACTTCAAATATCAGCCCATTTCAATGGAAATACTTAATGCAAAGAGATACTTATGGTGATGAGTGTGTGTGTTTGAAACGGAGACAAAATATAGTCAGAAATCATAGAATTTGGCATTGACATGCCTGCGCTATGTGAGATGTTCACATTTACATTATATTTGTTACATTTGAAACATACACATGTTAGCGCATCTCTTTGATCAGTCACAACAGTGACAAAGCATCAACTGTGGAGACTTTGAATTTCATTTTGATCATTCATAAGACCCTCTAAGAACAGTAGGTGTGTCCATCCTAGATTCAGTAGGGGTTAATAAGGACTCGCTCATAATAGGTCACATTCTTGATCTCATTCTAAAATTCAGACCATTCAAATTCAGAAAATAGTCACATTTCCAATCAGAAGCTGTCTCCGACCATTATCTCATTTCATTTAAAATTCTATATCATAACATTTAAAAATGCTTCATTCTACTTTGAAAGAGTAATTTAATTTTACTTATACTTTAATTTTACTTCATGAATCTTCTTTAAAATCAATTTGCATATCAGAAGCAACCAAACTCCTTCTAAACATTCTTCCCTTAGTACAAGCTATGCACCTAAATCTTTTAAACTAGTGGTTATAAAATCCATGATTAAAAAACCCAACCTCATACCCAGTCAGCTGTCCAACTACAGGAAATTATGAAACCTTACATTTATATCCAAGAGCCTAGAAAAGGTTGTAGCTTAGCAGTTATGCTCATAGGTGACATTGGAATACATTAATAAACTTTATCACTCAGTTAGTGTACTGACTAGTGTAGTCTTATTTCATATCAGAAATATAATGCCACTACATGAAACAGAAATATTAGTTCATGCTTTTGCTACCTCTATGTTGGATTATTCTACTGCCTTATGTTCCAGTAGGAGCATAAACAAGCTCCAGTTAGTCCAGAATGTAGCAACTAGAGTCCTAACTAGAACCAGAAGATATGAACACATGACTTCTTATTTTACCCACACTGCGTTGGCTCCCAATCAAATTTGGCATTGATTATAAAATATTACTATGGACCTATGAACAACGGAATGGTCTTGTGCCACAGTACCTAATTGCTTTTTGGTAGCACCTCAAGTAGTAAAAGTTTTTCTTACAAAGCCCCGCAGTTATGGAACTGCCTTCCAGTAATACCCCTTTTCCACCAAAAAGAACCGGGTGCTGGTTCAGAGCTAATGCTGGTTTTGGTTCAAAGTTGGTTCCACTGGTGAACCTTCTAAGAACCGATTGGCCTTTCCATCGGCTAGAGAGTCATCACAGAGCCGAGTCTGACGTCACTGTATACGTGTCACGTTTCCCAGCAACATTAGCGCAGCAGCGGCAAACACAAACACATCAACAATGGCGGATGTTGCTTTACTGTTAATGCTCATGGCTTTGTGAACCTACATTGGCATCCAAATGCGGCGAATCCAATGTGTACTTGCAGCTCCATGTAATTTGTATAAACGGAGGTTGTAACCGAGAAAGTACATAACATTATTTTATCATTAAAACAGAACACTTTAATACTTTTATTAACACTATCTTATTAACATTAACACTTTTTCTTTGGCGGTCGAAAAAGAAGGAACTGGTTCTAAATTAGGCTCCGAACCAGCACTCAAACTGCCTCGGTGGAAAAGGGGCATTAGTGTTCGGGACTCGTCACTATCTCAATGTCTAAGACCAGGCTGTACTTAAGACAACCTGGAGACCCATGGGACTGCTATGATTAGAAGCACTTGGAGACTATGGCACCAGCTTTGAACTCTTGTTGTCAGTTTTGTGCTTGAGTCTCAATCATTTTTAATTTAATGGCTTGGCCAGAAAGGAATTTATAATAAATCTATAATGAATTATGAAATCACACTGATGCTCATATTGCAAACTGCCCCAAAGCTCTGGGTTACAGAATTTTTCTTGAACCAAACGAGGATGGGTTTCTTTTTGAGTCTGGTTCCTCTTAAGGTTTCTTCATCATATCGGCTCAGGACGTTTTTCCTCTGGATTGCTCATTATTGATAAATAATTATATATATATATATATATATATATATATATATATATATATATATATATATATATATATATATATATATATATATATATAAAATTATATTTTTTTCAACATGCCATTTTTCCTCATCTTTGGTTCAAGTTGAACCATGACTCATGCTGAGAGCCATAAGCAAAAAACACACACACTTTTTACATTATGCAGTTCCTATGATGCACTGCTATAATACAGGTTAGCTTGTTGGTCTGTTTAGGCTGATTGCTTTTTCATCACAAAAGATCCATTCGGGAGTTTGGTTGCAATCAGTCTAAATCGACCTCTTCAGGCTGTCTCAGACCAATAGTTTTGGTGCGGATCTACATCTAAACAAACTGAACTAAGGGAAACAACACACCGTGTTGACACAAGCTCCAACAAACCAGGTGGGAAAATGCCAATAATGACTCAATGCTTCAGACACTCTCTCCGTCATCTTGTGTTCATCTATGAACATTCATGCTAGAATGTTCTTAGAAAGCATATATCTTAACATACAGTAAAGGAGGGGTTCTCAACCTTTTGCAAGCTGGGCCCCCCCCAAAGCAGGTTCATTGCAGTTGGGGCCCCCCCACACCACCTTGCATGCATAGATAGATAGATAGACAGACAGACAGACAGACAGACAGACAGATACTATTACTATGAGTAGTAGTAGACCTATCATCATTACCAGGCTATTGCTATATGGTTCAAGTCACTTACATTTTAGACGAAATATTGACTGTTTTGGTCTATTTTAGCAGCGAAAATAGATCTGATGAATCCAAACAAAGATCACAGCATAGCGCGTCTCACAGCAACACTCAATCTTGTTTTGAATGATTCAGTGATTTGAACGAATCGGTTGAGTCAAAGATTCAATGACCCATTCGCAAACATCTGTCTCATTCTTGATGAATCGGCCGTTTGAACTAATCGTTTGAATGAACGACTCAATGACTCGCTTTATAAAACCGCTTTTCACCTGTATTTCCGCGCTCACTATCAACAAACCAGCCCAAACACATTTTAATTTTTATTCAGGAGTTATGTATATACAAAACGATAACTTTTGATGACAGTAGTTTAGTGATAAAAAAAAAGTAACAAGTTTTTTTTTCCCCAGATTTTATTTTTTCCCTCCCATCCTGTAGCCTACTCGCGCGCCCCACTGGTTGAGAACCACAGCAGCAAAGCAACGCTGTAGATTTGAGTTCATTAAACTGTAGAACCTTTGCAGAAAAATTAGCCCAGTTATTGTAATAAGTTTTGCAAGTAAGAAGTAAAAAGCATGTTACCTAGAATGTTGTTCTGATTCATATTTCGAAGTAACTCATTCAGCTTCTGTTGCTCTGGAGTCAACTGGGCAAGTTTCCTCTGCAACTCCTAAACAGACCCACAAGCTAGATCACTTTGTGATTATTGTTTCATTTGGCTTATGTCAAAAAAAAGATAGTATGTGGGTTAAATTAAGTCTGGTGATGAAAAATTAAGTGTGGGGAAAAATAGTCCATAACAGGTAGATATAGGTACTAGGGCACACCTCAAACTGCTGCTGCAATGTGTTAATTTCTATTATTTGTCCATCTCTCTTCTGGTTGATATGATCCAATTCAATTTTATGGACTTTCGTCTTGGCCTGGGCATCTCTCAGTTTTTCAGATATTTCTTTATGCTTGCTGCCCTAAAATAAGACAAGGATAAAAAGTTAGATATAATTGGCTGATAAAGAACTAAATAATGTGTATTTTACCAGTAGTTCATAACATATATACTTATAGCTTTACAAGTTAAAGTTGTTAGATGGATAACCAAACAACAACGGCCTTAAGGTGCATCTCGCCTCACCACAGCTTCAAGCTCCAACTCCAGTCTACTTTTCTTTGACTTCAAGTGAACGATGACCTCTTGCTCATGACTCTTCTGGTTCTGGAGGTCCTGCTTTTTCCTCTTCTCCAACTCAAGCTGGCGCTGCCTCTCCAGTTCCTTCTTAGCTGCCTGTGAGGGTATTTAAAATATTAACTCCTGAAGTAAGAATAAGTATGTTCTGCTATAAAGATTTTAAAAGTTATGTTCTGAAATTGCTGAATATTCTAATGGCTTCTACCAAAAACTATTAAGGAAGAGTGACACTTTCTACATGCAACTTTTTCCCATAGCCAGTATGAAAGTCTTATCTGTTACATGAAGACACAATTGGTCTTAAGTCCAGAAAAATCAAGTCACCTCTTTCCTCTCTAGCTCTTTGAGTCTCTCCTCCTCCCTCTGCCTTTCCAGCTCTCTCTGTCGCTCAAGTCTCTTCTCCTCCTCTCTCTTCCTCCTGAGCTCCAGTTCACGTGCCTCCCTTTCTTTTTTCTCCTGCTCCTCACGTGCCTTTTGCGCTCTTCTTTCCTCCTCACGTCTCTGTTGCTCCTCTAAAACCAAGCGCCGTTTCTCCAGCTCTGCATTTCCTTGCTCTTGGTTTTTCTTGAACTTGTCCTCAAATGTCACTGTATAAAGATGTATACAAACATTAACTTTTCTTAGGAACACTTCATCAACATAATAATTAAAGCAGACCCCTAAAGCTATGCATAGATCTTATCTCCTTTTCATTAGTTTAGTAAGTATAGTGCTCCAATATATCTAATGGTAGTAAATAAAGAAACATTGTGATCATGTATAATGATATGTTTAGAATACCCTTCACTCACAACACATTTTGTATGTGAGTATTTAGAAAATGGGAGGAATGTAAGACTGAGGTACTGAGGTGTTTGTACAGAGCAGGTTTTGGGTGTGGTGAGCAGCCTTACAGTTACTCTTGGCTTTCTGTGGTGGATCAACGTCAGTAAACTCCTCAGCCAGTGATGCATAGATGGATGAACTGGTGCAGCCATTCAGTGCATCACCAACATTTCCCCTGAGAGCAAATTTAATAAATAATGGCTCATTAAATTGAACTCTTAAGGGCAAAACACAGTCTTTTAACAATCTGAAGAGAAACTGGGGCTTGACATGACCTGCCAAAATATTGCTGTACCTGAGTGATGGGGGTACAAGCTCCACTGGAAGAGCAAGAGGCAAAGCCTGTCCTTCCTTAGCCATATCCACCAGGTGCATGGCCAGAACAAACTCGTCTGCCTTTAGTTTACCATCCTTATCAACGTCTGCTAGGTTCCTATAAACCCCCCCAAAAAAGCAATATCAATTACAATTTCACTCTTGTGATCATAAACACAGAATTCTAAATGTAAACATGAATAGAAAAGATACTAACCAAATACTGGCTAGCTGGGATTGACTTAACAATGTTGAAGCCATTGCATTCCTAACTTGGGGGCCTGAAAACATAAAAGTGCAAGGAATTAAAAATCTAAATTAAAACTACACACTAATTTGATTATGTGCTTTTTCTGTCTAGACAGACACTGACCAAAAACAGTTGCAAATATACCTAACAAGTTCTAACAATATACTTACACATGAATGCTAATGTTTAAACTTAACCTTTGAATTTGAATTTACATTTGTTGCAACAAAACTTGTCTGAAACTGAGCCATAATAAACATGTCAGTAAAAGCAATAAGTATCTTAAAAAAAACTCTTACTGTAAGGATTGACATAAATTAAAAAAGAAATATAAAGAAAGCAACTTCCTCTTAAATTACAAAGAATGGGTATGAGATATGTCCACAATTCACATGCCACTATAGACTAACATACACTATATTGCCAAAGGTTTTGGGACGTCTACATTTACATGCACATGAATTTATTAGCATCCCATTCTTTATCTGTAGGGTTGAATATGGAGTTGCCCCAAACTTAGCAGCTATAACAGCTTCAACTCTTCTGGGAAGGAGTGCGTTTATGGGAATTTGTGACCATTCCTCCATTTGTGAGGTCATGCAGCAATGTTGGGCGAGAAGGCCTGGCTCGCTGTCTTTTAATCCAAAGATGTTCTATCGGGGTGAGGTCAGGAGTCTGTGCAGGCCAGCTCCTCCACACCAAACCTTGCTTTGTGCACTGGTGCACAGTCACGATGGAACAGGAAGGAGCCATCCCCAGACTGTTCCTACAAAGTTGGGAGCATAAAACTGTCCAAACTGTCTTGGTATGCTGAAGCATTAGGAGTTCCTGGAACTAAGAGGCCATGCTCAACCCCTGAAAAACAACCCCAGACCGTAATACCATAATCTCCAAAATTTGAAGGTCTGCAGCTATTAACTTCTGCACACTCTGTGCCTCAGCATGCACTAACCCCGCTTTGTGATTTTTACATGGCCTACCACTTCAAGGAGTTGCAGCTGTTCCTACTTTGCTATAACTTCACTAACAGTTGCTTCCACTTTGTTATATCATCACTAGCAGTTGACCATGGAATATTTAGTAGTGAGAAAATTTCACAAATAGACATATTGCACAGGTGATATCCGATCACGGTACCACTCTTAGATTGACTGAGCTCCTGAGAGCGACCCATTTCACAAATGCTTGTAGAAGCAGTCTGCATGCCTAGATGCTTGTTTTTATAATATATATAATTCAAGACAAAATTCACATTATTCAAGACAAAGGGTTATTATCCCAAATAATAATAATAAAAAAAGTTTTTTTTATTGTTTTTTGAATGTAGAAAACCATTAAATTCTTGCTTTACATCATTACTTTACATGTGCCCAAGACTTGTATAGTACTTTGAATCTGTTCAGCGTACAAAGGTGGATAAAAAAAATTAAAGTTAAAGGCATTAAGCACTGTGACAAGAAATGACTGTAAATAATGCACTTAAAGATAAATGACCATTACACTTTTCATGGTCAGTTTTAGCCATGAGAAAAAAGAAAATATGGATATGTGAATATGGATCATTTTCCAAAATGTTCTACCGAGGAGCTATATGTGTCAGGATGGAACTAGCAGCTTTATTGAGAAACAGGAGCAAGCACATAGGCATTTAAGTATAAGAGGATGCCTGTTAAAACACATTTGCATATGAGACCTTAATATGCTGAAACCTCAGCACACTTATGTAAAGTAGTTTATCATCATACCTGACAGGTAGCCAAACATCTGCTTATCTATGCTGTTGAACTGCTGTCTGTATTTAAGTCGGGATGCCTGTGGCACAGCCCAATCTGTGGGGCTGCTCTGAGAAATGCCACTGGCTAAAGATGATGTGGAAGAAGAGTTGGAGCTGGGAGAGAGATAAATGTGTCAATCCAATGCACAGCTATTTTTGTTTTTTATTCGAAAAATAACAAACATACATAGCCAGAACATACACACATGCATGTTTATACCAAGTCCATCACAAGTCACTGTGCACATCACACTGTTAGATCTCACCTGCTTGAACCCAGGTCCAGGACCCCTGATGTCTTAGGAGTGGGAGAAAAACCCATTGGAGAGGAAGTGAAGTAACTGTTCAGTGGGAGAGCTATAAATACAAAAAAGTAAAGACAATTTAGTACCTTAAATGCTTAAATATGCAACCATGTGTTATTAACTGTACTGTGGTGGTTCAGATTCTTACATACCATTCATAAGCGAACCAGGAATGGGCTGAATTATTCCCACAGGTCCATTGGCAAAAGCAGGAGCATTAATGGTGGCCATTATTGGCATGGTCAATCCACTGGGCATCATGGGAGTCATGCCCTGCATGGGACTTACAGATGGTGGCGGCATAGGTGTAAGAACAGGCATAGTGGGCACTATGGGCATGTTGTGCATGGATCCCATTCCTTGACAAACAGTGCAAAAGTTAATTTCAAAGTCAATATGAACAAACAATCCTTGAAATCATATAGACTTAAAAAAAGAAACAAATTATGAAGTAGAAATATTATTTTAAAATGGTACCTGTACCTAAATATTCATACCCACTAAATGAAAGGAATCAGTCAGTTTGTTTAACAACAATGTCAATGCTGCCGACAAAAATATGTTGGTTCTATTATCAATGTACTGTTGAAGTAACCATGCTTTATGCAGCCATAATGCTGTACTTGCATAGAAAAATCACATTAGAGAAGGCTGAAAATATGAACTACTTAAAGCATATCTATTCCTAATAAGCACAAACTTATGATACATTTTAAACACATTTTGTTCAAAATAAAGGCACATTGGAAACTTACTAAGTGGTGTAAGTGGCATGGTAGGAGCAGGTACTGGTGGTTGTTTCATGATGATAGGCAGAGCTGTAGGAATATTCTGGCCCTGCAGCTTCATCTTAATCAGCTTCATGGCAATTGAGAACTCTAGGCGGTCCATTTTTCCATCCTTGTTCATGTCAGCCAGAGCCCTGCACCAGAGATATACAATACATCTCCAAAATCTTACCAGAAAGAAGCTCCTGAATGAATCTACAACTTTAAATGTGCTACCTTGTTTAAAAAGAAAATGTATATTTATTTATATTTATTTATGTATATGACTTTAAATTACATTACTATTATAACAGTAATCTAGTTTTCATAATATTTCTAAAAGAATTTAAGGAAATTTTCATTCCACAGGGCTGATTTTCCCCCTCACGCAGCACTTGACATTTGACACACTTGAGCTGTCTGACTTGCTTTATATGCAGAGAGATTGGTTTCTGTAGATTCGTGGGACTACTCCAAAGCTAGCAATAAAATGATTAATGCATTGCAAGTGCATACTCATTTTCATCTCCTGAAAAGGAAAAGCTTCAGAGTTGCATGGCATCAGCACTTAAGTCTCAGCTGAGCCATGTCTTCCACTTTTAAGTCAGAATCTAAATCTGATATATGCTCAATGCCTCAACATCAGTCACTGATCACTGACGACACTGTCTGATTTGGACATCCTCCTTGCTGACAGCTGGCAGATGCGATCAATAATCAATGACTGATGCTAAGGCACGTGTCAGCAGGTGTCAGTGTAAGGAATAAAGCTGGGGTCTGAACACAAGGGACAGACACTGGCTGCATCAGCGCAATATCTACGGATTCTTTAAAAGAACTGGTGGCCGGCACTATTTTTTTTAACTCCATCTGTACGACCCAGCTTCGCTCATGGGCATCAATCAAATTCAGTATAAATCAAAGTATGAAACCTCTTGTTCTATGCAAAAATGCTTGAAATACACAGAAACACAACAGAAGAGGCTGAAAATCTCCTATAGCAAATCAAGATATTCGTGGCTCCTTCTGCAGTCGTAAACAAAAATGTGAAAAGCTGCCATGTGTACAAATCAAAGGGGGAGAGGTGGCTGATTACATTTCTGTTACAAGCTACAGATCATAACAACATGTAAAATTTTCTTCTTTTTTAAAAGATTTTGGTTTAGCATAGAATACTCACCAGATCTCAGCCAGCACTGAGGAAGGGAGGCCTGACTGCAGGAAGAAACTCCGTGCCTTTTCCCCTACATACAAAAAGATTTCAAGCATTTGTCAACAGCAGGAAACAAATTCTGAGAAAACATATCTCTGCATTTCTCTAACACAAGGTAAGCACACATGGTCACCTTGTGTATGCAGACCCGAAGAGAGCCAGACATTTATAGCAAGATCATCTTAAAAGCAATGACCAATACAACCCTACAGAATACATACCAGTCACAAAACCCTGCACAGGGGAGAGGGAGTCAAATTTCTGATCATGTTTGTCCCTTTCCTCTGGACTTATAGCCCATATACTGCGGCCACCTGAGTAAAATGAATACAAGGAAAAATACAAATGAGAAAATAAAGTGAGAAGCAATTTTGATTAATCAAAAAGCGTTGCACAATTAATGCAAATCAAGCTGTTTTTATATCACAGTACCATATGATAAACAGTATATGATGACCTTCATTTCACATCAATTGTGCCAAATGAATAGAAGCATATTATTTCACATGCATCAATCAGGATTTTTTTAGGGGGCAAAGCATCAAAGGCACCTTTAAAAGATTCTATCTTTTCTTATTGTTGCATTTTATACCCATGGGAGTCAGAGCAGGCCACAGAATGCTTTGTATGTTTTTGTGTATTACTATAATTTAAATCACAACATAATGAGACTATCCAAAAAAAACTGTTTCTTTTTATTTTTAATATATGGAATGGTTTGTCCATAATGCAAATGAATTTGATGGTGAAACATGTTAGCATTGTGAATTGTGGCCAAATCTTTCACTTTCTTTTTATTATTTTGTAGATAACTGATACACCTCACCGTATGGATCTCCAAAATGTGTCACTCTAAATTCAACTCTATGAGGTCCTCCAATTAACATCCATCCATTTTGTGAGGAGGGTGAACAGAGTGCCATACTATTGCAGGACACAGTCACACACTACAGACACTTTGTGTTCCTCATGTCTCTGGACTGGTGAAGAAACATGGAATGCCCAGAAGCAAATATCAAACCCTCAACTCCAGTAGTATTAGACAAACATGCAAACCACTAAGCAACCATGTCCTCTAAAACTCTCTCACTCTCATTTTCTACCGCTTATCCAAACTACCTCGGGTCACGGGGAGCCTGTGCCTATCTCAGGCGTCTTTGGGCATCAAGGCAGGATACACCCTGGACAGAGTGTCAACCCATCGCAGGGCACACACACTCTCATTCACTCACGCAATCACACACTAAGGACAATTTTCCAGAGATGCCAATCAACCTCCATGCATGTCTTTGGACCGGGGGAGGAAACCGGAGTACCCGGAGGAAACCCCAGAGGCACGGGGAGAACATGCAAACTCCACACACACAAGGTGGAGGCGGGAATCGAACCCCCAACCCTGTAGGTGTGAGGTGAACATGCTAACCACTAAGCCACCGTGCCCCCCCCTCTAAAAACTATAATTAACCAATTTGCAAAATTGTATGTAACTTTTAGAAGAAATAAAAATGTCTAATAACCAAAATATATGAAAGAGATGTTTGTTTCACTTGTTTTGTTCGGAAGTGCTTATTCCACAGGCAGCACTCAAATGCCGTTAATGTTTAATGTTAGACAAGCATTTTTTTATTGTTGTTTATTGTTATCTTGTTAGAAATAGAGAAATTCCTTTGCCCCTTAATTTTTGCGTGTATCTATATTTACTGGTACTCCAAAAAAAAGAAAAAAAAAGTGTTCTGTGTGAATGCAGGTCATTTTGAGCATCCTTTTCATTCATTACTTATTTACACAAAGATATACATATACAAAGTTATACTGTAGTCTTACCATTCATGTCTGCAGGTGGAGGGTTGAGGGAACAGGAAAAGTGGTCCTGGTCTTGCCTCAACTTGCTAGCTCACACATCTTGAAAGAGAGAAAGAGAGAAAGAGAGAGAGAGAGAGAGAGAGAGAGAGAGAGAGAGAGAGAGAGAGAGAGAGAGAGAGAGAGAAAGAGAGAAAGAGAGAGAGAGAGAGAGAGAGAGAGAGAGAGAGATGTTATAAATCTTGACCTACCCCATCCTGCAATCAGACAGAAAGGAAGAGAAAACAGGAAAAACATAAAAAGTACAAACAGGCTTTTCTTTGAAATATTTTAACTCTCAATAGCTTGATTGGACATGTACATCACAGCTGTGTGGTACTCTTCAACTAGCACCAACTGTGCCCGAAACCGTTCCCCTCGACTAGCACCAACTGTGCCCAAAACTGTACAACTACCACCACCAACTGTACCCAAAACCGTACCCCTAAACTACCAACAACAACTGTGCCCGAAACTGTACCCCTAAACTACCATAAACAACTGTGCCCGAAACCGTTCCCCTCAACTACTAACAACTGACGATGGTACTATCTGTTGATCTGAGCAGGTAAAAAATGTTGCATCAATACAATGGTGAGAAAAAACTGCCAAAATCTAGTTATTCTAGTTGCTCTGCTCCAAAATCAGGCAACATAAGTTAAGGCTCATAGGACACAAAACAGGCAAGCATGAAACACACATTACGAAACAAGACACAATTACAATCTGAATTCCAGAAAGGTTGGGACATTTTTTTTTAAAAATCTGAATAAAATAAAAACTTTGATCCACTAAATTTGATGCCTGCTACAGATCTTAAAATAGTTTGCATGGGGCAATAAATGGCTGAAAAAGGAAATAAATATGAAAAGATTCAGCTGGGAGAACACCTAGCAACTAATTAAGGTAATTGATATCAGGTCTGTAACATGATTAGCATATAAGTCACTTTAGTTGGATTAAGTTACCATACATCATAACCACTAATTCCATCTCCTACAAGTTGTGCATTTGCTAATATTTTGTGTAATGCAGTACAACAGACCAATGACAGGTGACAGGAATCAGAATGTTACCCAACAGGACAGACATCTACAAGCCTGCTGGGATAAATAAACGATAGCGATCTGTTTCATATGTCTTTAGTTTGGTTACTAGTTTCTCTCCACCTTGGCCTGAGAGTAGTAATAATTATCATCGAGAGGCAGATATTTCAGTATAGATGTTGCAGCTTAGATAGAAACTGCGTAGTTTTTGGACCAGTCAAACGTATTTGTAAAGTTCTGAATAGATTTTGTAGCCACCAATGATGCCATGTTCCAAGTTGTATAACACATCTAGATGTAAATATCAGGAATATTAAATATAAATTTATTTTATATTGTTACATTCATCTGTTCTTAAATCCAACTTTCTTCAAAACAAAGAACTGGTCTTTGTTGTTCAAATACTTTTGCATTTTATACATACTTTCAGAAATGACTGCAGTATTTCTCTGAATTAGGCCAATAATTTGCATCATGGTTCACAGGTACACCTTTACATAGTGCCATAATCAACCTAATGAGATTTTAAAGAGACCTCTATTAAATACACAGATGTGCAAACTACCCACATTTAAAGTTGATTATCTCAACAGTGGCAATGCAAATGTTCATAAAAATATGGTTTCTAAGGTTGATTTTGAAGAACTCATGCCAGCAGGATGCCAGGTTGGGATAATTACACCAACAGGGGTTTTAGCTCTTTGACGAGTTAAGGTTACCAGGTGAACAACTGTGAATAATGTGTATCATTAAACCCATATTCATTTAAAATTATGTCTAAGCATCAATGTGATATGTAAAAAAAATATCCTCTATCACATTTTAGGCATATCACCCAACCCAGCAGTACAGCCAATAATTGTGTTAAATGTGTACAAATGTACACATCAAGAGCAAAGTCAAAGAATGATAACTTGACATTAGACACCCAGATTCTGCTCAGATGATATTATACAGCAGTTCATTTCACACAATCTATGGTTTACACTAACTAATGACCAAAAACCGTGCATAAGGTAACACTAAACGCCTGAACCACCCTGTGTCTGCCTGACGTGTTTACATTTTATTTGAATATGACCTTTTAAAATCCAAGGCCTAATGTTCTACAGTGTACAACCTAAAATTCAGAGATACAAAGAGTGAAACCAAGCAAATTGCACTACACTGCTGCCTTTTTTGTGCCTGCACAAAAGCAATTTTAAAAACATCTCTGTTCAAGGAATAAAACCAGAACAAAGAACAAAGTAAACATTGTGACTGATTTACTGATTTGAAATACACAATGCCATTGCCAGCTTGCTTGAGTTCAACCACTTTGTTTTAACGATGAAGTTGCCTAGAACAGCAGAAATAAATGGTGGTGCCATTTATAAACACATCCCACCCTCCCGTTCCAACAAAGCAGAAATTACACAGGGTGAACTATAACCCAAAAATTGTAAAAATTTAATATAAATTACATTATGATAGAGGGAAAAATCTTAGAAATTTTATTTTATTGCTGAAAAAAAAACTATTATTTTCGTTATTTTGCTTTTTTTAATTTTTAATAAGATTACTGTTTAAAAAAAATCAAACTTGATGTTCTCCAGCACAACTCCAACTCATTTCTCCTCAGTAAGAGCACATAAATGATTAATACTTCACCTGTCATCTAATATCTGATTACACACTGCCATGAATAAGAACAGAATAAAATAAACACTGCTTGCACAAATTTATAATCTGGCTCTATTGAACCAAAGGTGATTGCATTGACGAAGTCCACCACACCCTTCTGTTTCTTCTGGCTGCTTCTTTTTCCTACTACAGATTTTCTGGGATTACAGTACATTTAGGTCACTCAACCCTTAGTCCTACATATGTTAAATACAAGCGTTTAAATAAGCATTTTTTACCCACCAAATTCACTGGTTGTTGCTTGTTTTTTTTTTTTTTTGCATTTCATATTTTGTTTCTCTTTTTTTAGTCTAGTAGACTTGTGTTTTCTAAAAGATTTATCATCTATAAACAATATAATCTTCAACAGAGTGGATTATATCACCTGACCTGCCAACCTTTACCATTTTATGCAGCTTCTTAATTCAACACAGGAATATGGGTGTAGGGCTTGGCGTTAAAACGATAACGATATGTATCTCAATAGACATGTGATCGATATCAATAAAAAAATGCGTTCGATAAAACGTTCGATATTTTTTATTTTTAGCACTATTCGGACGGGACTAGTTTTCCAAACGACGTTTGAGTTAGATTTTTTTTCAGCCGACGTCTGTCATTTCATGTATGGATTCGGACGGGACTAATCTTTGTGTTTATTACGGAGGTAGGAGTGTCTGTGTTTTACATGTGGGCGTTGCAGAAGACCACATGTCCAGGATGCGTGGATTGTGTATGGTCATATGACCGATCAATAAACTTGATCGGTCATATGACCGATCAATAAACTTGAATACGGTGCGCTAGGGTTAATACGGTAGTTCACGTTGACCAAAACGGACAAGAAAACGCGTTTTGGAAAAAACATTTTCGCCAATCACAGACATTCGCATTCAGATGGGATTAGATTTCTCAGCCTACCAGTAGGTAATAGTAGGTAACAGTAGGTAATTTGCTCTGGAATTTTTACACAGGTCGTGTGAGAAAAAGACAGACATGGCAGATTCGGACGGGATTAAAATCACAAAGTACGTCTGTGAAACTGAAATTTCTCTAACAACCCCCTGTAAAACTAGTCCCGTCCGAATAGTGCTTTTGTCAGAAGAAAACCGAGGTTGCGAAGCAAGTTTGGTTGCATTAACAAAGGCACTCGCTCTCTGGTAACCTAGCAACGTAGGGAGTGACACGCTAACAGCCAATCATGTAACAGTATCATGTTAGGTTGCACCATATCGTTGTCTCGTGCTAGAGTTAGAAAAAATTCTAACTCAAACGTCGTTTGGAAAACTAGTCCCGTCCGAATAGTGCTAAAAAATAAAAAAAATCGAACGTTTTATCGAACGCATTTTTTATTGATATCGATCACATGTCTATTGAGATACATATCGTTATCGCTTTAACGCCCAGCCCTACACCCATATTTCTGTGTTGAATTAAGAAGCTGCATAAAATGGTAAAGGTTGGCAGGTCATGTGACATAATCCACTATGTTAGACTATGCTAAACATACTTCAAGTATGATTAGAGTAAGAATAACTTGGAGTTACTTTTTCATATTTCTGCAGGTTTTATATTTCAAACAATGTTACTGTACTGTATCAGGTTTGTTTTTTTATATTACAGATGTATCACAGTCTACCTCAGTTTTATTTATTCAATTCAGTTCAACAGCTAGTGAACTTCCTAGCACTAAACTTGCACTAAATTCTCAGGTTTCTCTATGTTTATATTTAACACTTTGCATTTCTTACATTTTCTTTCATTTTGCACCTTAAATGTTAAGAGATAATTGTTAAGTGTTCATTGTGACTTTAGACTTATGTTTACATTATAATTATTTGAGTTTTCCTGGTTGTTGACATTTCTGTCTTAACTGAGGGGATTATGATCAGAGGAAGGTTAAGTTTAAAATAAAAATGTTAAAATGTAATATATTTTTCTCCTGGTCCTTATTTTAAATGGGTCATAAAAAATATCAATAATTATCGATATCAACCGATATGAAACACTGATATTGTGATACAGTTTTCAGCCATATTGCCCAGCCCTATAATGGGAGTATTATTTATAATATTATTTAACACAAATTGCTCAATAATAATAATAAAAAAAGAAAGTAATTCAACAGGATATTCTTCAAAACTTGCGAGTATCTTTTTTATGCTTCAATTTGTCAACACAACATTAAGAGTAGCAATACACTTTTAAATCTCTTAAGTCACTTACATCCAGTTAAAAGGTTTACTAACATGAATCACCCAGCACTGTGTAAATCTAATCTACAATCCTAATTATAAATTGCATCTTAAACCACCGTGATTCTTACCAAGAGTGAACACCAAATACGCTCCAATGAACTTTATATCTGTCCCGCAAGCTTATCTCATAGAAGGCAGTCATAATCTGACAGATCATTCCCATAAACCACATCTTATATGTCAGGTCTCAAAGGATCCAAGCTGTGAATCCACAGGCTGTAAATCTAAGGTTCAATTTTTGTCCATACTTCATATCCATCCACAATGTATTGTGAGAAAGACTAAACAAGCATGAAAACAGAGAGCATGACTTTCTCTTGTGGTATTCATTCAGTTGCATGTGCCATTGAATACAGCGTGATGTCACTCATCAGACATTGAGCTTTACTTGTATACTCCCACAAGCAAAGCATTCTAGGTGCTAGGATTCTTAAATGGTACCAAAGCGACCAACTACTAGCACGATTGTAAAATTATTGCTGGATGTTTAGAAACCAAAACAGATAGAAATTTGCAATGACATATACAGTCAGTTACAGAAGGAAAAATGGCAAAATTCTAAAAAAAAAATATGTATATAAATATATATATATATATATATATATATATATATATATATATATATATATATATATACACACATACACATGTGTGTGTGTGTGTATCTAATTGTTAAACTGTCAACTTGAACACGATTTGAATTTTAATTATTGTTTTATTAAACAAACCAATACTTTAAATGGTGACTAACATTAACATGCTAACTAGTGACCATTAGCAAGGAATGTCATAACCATTTAACCCTTTAAAGGCAATTTACTCTATAAACCTGCAAGTAATCATGAGGATGTAAAGGGATGTTGTTGGTGTGTCCATTAAAAGTCTGACAAGATGCCAATCCAAATACATACCTTCAGGACCAAAAGGCAGTTTTCTAAACTTGTTCTGAGACTCTGGCTTAAACTATTTCCTTAGTTTTTCTTCATACATTTTTCACATAACTTTAACTGGTAAGAATGAACAAATATAGAATAATTGCACTTTTAACATGATATAATGAGGAAAACAAATACTACATTACAGAATCAACGAGAGACTTGCTAACTGATTACAGATTCATGATTAGCAACCGCACACACACACACACACACACACACACACACACCAGTCAGACCCGTTTGCAACCTGCCTAGCAGGTTTCTCAAAGCATCCACGTAGACCTACTAAATCCCTGTGACGCTCCTTATAGACATTGTTTTATTCAAAACAAACTTCGCTCATAAGAAGCTGCACTGTTTAAGGCCCTGGTGTTAATTATTTAATTTAATTTACTTCAGCTTTATTAGCTTTATGGCCCCACAATCCTGAGACACTGACGCTGCTTGTTTGAAATGAATCTAGTTTGTAATGTTAACAAACACCCTGAAGGCCTATAGTAATGATTTAGTTTAACAATGTGAACAGACAGCATGGACTATAACAATAACAATAAAGCAGCAGTATTAATGATACACATCTCTAAAACAAGCTGTTGGGTCACAGTAACAGCAGTATTAATGATACACATCTCTAAAACAAGCTGTTGGGTCACAGTAACAGCAGTATTAATGATACACATCTCTAAAACAAGCTGTTGGGTCACAGTAACAGCAGTATTAATGATACACATCTCTAAAACAAGCTGTTGGGTCACAGTAACAGCAGTATTAATGATACACATCTCTAAAACAAGCTGTTGGGTCACAGTAACAGCAGTATTAATGATACACATCTCTAAAACAAGCTGTTGGGTCACAGTAACAGCAGTATTAATGATACACATCTCTAAAACAAGCTGTTGGGTCACAGTAACAGCAGTATTAATGATACACATCTCTAAAACAAGCTGTTGGGTCACAGTAACAGCAGTATTAATGATACACATCTCTAAAACTAGCTGTTTGGTCAGTAATAGCAGCTGCTACTTACATTCTATCACCAGCGACAAATAAACATTTTTAACTGTGTGGGATCCCACAGAGTTGTAAATATGTTCTTTCGAGGTCCTTTGAATATAAAGCGATGAACCAGATTGGTGAAGGTTGCGCTAGATTTTTTCCCTTAAACATTGACAACCTGTTGCGTTAAGCGCTGTCAGAAATACAACATGGCTGACGGCTCTGAGGTTCACGGCCCTGTGCTGCAATCCGGTGTGGAACGCCAGAAGGGTCAAAACGTTTAAACAGTGGTTCGCTTGCTTTTACGGCAATCTGCTGTGGAAAACAAGAAGGGCCAAAACTTCTAAACAATTGTGTACGTTGTAAAGGCAAAGGTCTCATTTCATGCCAGGAACAGCCACCTCATGCCCATAGTTAACCCAATCTTCATTTAAAAATTATTATTGATTGTCATAAATTTAATTTGATCTAGATATAATGTTAAGCTTTCCTATCGTAAGGTTACATGTGTTGCACACATGAGCAATTTGAAGATATTAGCAGAAAAATATTAGAAAATATTAGCAGAAAGAAATCATTAGGCAGTTTAATAGCGGTGAAAACAGTTCCAACTTCACCCAGGATCAAAGTCAATAAACAGGCAATAGTCAGGTGATCTACAAATAAAGGTATCAGGGCTAGGCAAAACACAGGAGTCGAGAAATAGTAACACCAGGTGAACATAAACAAAGAAATGCTTGGTAATGTCACAAACTAGAACAGAACTGAGTGTATACTTCGCACCATATACACGACAATGGTTACTGAAAATACTGGCAAATAATAAAAAGTGGCAGCATACATGTCTATAAGGATGTGCGGGGAAATGATAAATTTGCTGTTAGTGGAGATTTTGCTTGGAAACATGTAATCATATATTTTTTTGTAAAAGTAAAGTTCTCACCTTGTCAACAACATCTCTTGAGACTATTCAAAATTTCTTTTGTAGCGGCTGGGAGAGGCTGAACACAGACACCACTGACCAGATATTGTAAATGACAGTGAAGGTTTAGAATAGAATACATTATCCTGTCTTGTTTAAAATGTGTCTTAGACATGATATTTGCCATGCCACTGTGTTAAACATACATTAACGTCTGCTATTGCAGAGAGATTCATTAATAGTCTCCCAGATTTCTCACACGATTGGATCACCATTTGTCCCCACAAAAGATGATCAGGTGACTGATTACTTAGACTCACCGTTTCACTACACCCTTGATATTGTAGATTCACAAGGAAGATAATTAGAGAAAACTAGCACCCTGGTACAATGATCATGTGTTGTTCAGTCCGGCGCCAAGGTTCCATGGACCCTGGGTGCAGCAGCAGCATTAGACTGGACCCAGGTGAGGACCTCTCCCCCTCCACTGCCACCAGACTCCAAGATCTCCACCCTGAACTACTTTGCCCCCCTTCGCGAGATGGAACGCTAGAGATTACTAGAGACTCCATCACCTGCCGCGTCCATGCTACTGCATCTAAACGTAAGGTGGGCACTTGCTGTTTTGCTGGAGTTTGTGTTCTTGATGTCGCTGCACAGGCACCAGGGACCCTGAGCTAGAACATGGAATGACACCAGCTTGAGGCAGTCAGAGATCCTGAAGAGGGACTTCAAGTTCCCGGTGGAGACAGCAGGTTCGCTGTCTCGCAACACATCGCTCACGACAAGGATCATTGTGTGTCTGGACCGCTTCCCACTGGAAGTGTTCTAGGCTATTCCATGCTGATGGCCTGCACCCAAACAGTTGGAGCGGAAATCCTCTCTGACATCTCCAGGGCACACCATCTGACTGGTAAATCACAATTCAAATCATATTTATGATAGCTATCCTTCACCTCATCAAATACATATACAAATGCACACATAGCTTATCCTATAGAAACTGTGTCCATTCCCGAGTAGTGAGATCAAAGAATAAATTCACAAAAAGTTTTTTAGAAAAATCTTACCATAATTAAACCAGAAAAATGGAAAATAAACAAGCAAAAACAGTTCCTAAAGTTTGGGCTTCAGAACATTAGATCCCTTGCACCCAAAGCACTTATTATAAATAAAATGATCTCAGAAAATAGCCTTACAGCACTCAGCCTTACTGAAACTTGGCTTAAACCAAATAATTACATTGGTCTAATTGAATCTATCGTGTCAAGATATATCTATAAGCACGAGCCTTATCAGATTGGTCATGAAGGTGGTGTTGCCTCTATCTTTAGTGATTTTCTTACTGTTGCTCAGAGAACAGGATCTAGGTTTAACTCATTTGAAGTGCTTGTTCTTAATGTCACACTCTTAAATATACAGAAGAAAAAATCCCTGCTGTCTCTTGCTCTGGCCACTGTTTATAGACCCCCAGGGACCTACACTCTTAGATAATTTGCTGATTTTCTTTCAGACCTATTGGTTAATTTTGATAAAGCATTACTTGTGGGAGATTTTAACATTCACATTGACGATGCAAACAATGCAGACAGGATTGGAATTGTCATATATTTTTTAGAATAGGCATATAGAAGGATGACAGATTTTGGAGGTGGAATGAGAAAACACACATGCATTTTGGAGGTGGAATGAGAAAACACACACGCACACAAATAAATAAATAATACTTAGAAAAACTAAAAAAAAATAGAGAATTATACTGACTAATGGGTAGTGTGTGTGTGTGTCATGAATTGCCAAGGATATTCAGAAGAAAGAATTTTTTATCAATTTGCTGGAGAGACCCACGTAAGATCCCCAGTTCCTCACTGGTATACTGTATGGGTGAACACAACACAATGGGTGAATCCAACATTAAAGTACTGGATATGGTCCTAATTTAGATATAAAGTGTATGTATGTTTTGTCCCCATTCTGACTTTATTGCAGTAGTTAAAGATTGTCGTTAACTGTCTATACAGAAAGCGTTCAAATATTCTGTACTTTGCTAGACTTAATGAATTAACTAACTTTATTTGCAGTTGTAGTGTATTTTTTTATATTTAAAAAAAATATGGCCTCTGTAATTGTATATGTGTAACAAATCAGAGAACAACATGAGTGAGATTCAGACACCAAAAAGATGATTATTTATTAGTTAAACAATGATTGGATTCAAATCATACCCAAATTTTTCATCAAATAATAATAATGGAATCAAAATACAAATCATAATTAAAAAAAAAATACACAAAATTAACACCAAGCTAGGAAAAGAAGCATTTAAATAAAAGTGTTTTTCAAACAATGACTCACCCATGTTGATTTCTCAGCAATGAATGAGCTGTCTATTAGACAAAGCTGGTGGCAAAATACAGAAGGATGGGAACCAAGGACACGTAATATTCTATGAACTGGAGGTTTGATTACATTGCCCTTGAAGAATGAGAGATAATAATGTCCAGTAAACTCCCAACTGTCTTGGAGGAAAACATTGTAACGACCAAAACTGCAGCTGAGGGCATAGCTCTCCTTGATAAGGAGCATGGAGAAAAGGTGTATAATTCTGAGCCTCATTTTGTGGAAGCATGGATGTCATGTTGGACACTGTTTTTACCCTGCACCATCCAGTCCGATGAATTCAGTCTTTTCTGTACTTTTCTTCCTAGAACCATGCTATATTGGGCTAGTCAGTTCAATGTAGTGTGATGGACATACTAAACTTATTTGGGATTAAACAAAACATCACTAGACCAACTTGTTGTCTTAATCATATGCTGTAATTATATCCATATCACATGGAATAGATGCCACTGATATAGATATCATAAATCAAAGTGATGATATCACAGATCATTACCTCATACTGTACACACCACCTATAAAACAGACTTGCTTGACAAATATTAAAAAAGACTCGACTTGACTTTGACTTGAGATTCATGACTTGAGACTTACTTGTGACTTGAGTTAAAAGACTCGAAATAACTTTTTTTTTAAATCTGTTTCTGAACGCACGCAAGAGCGTAATCTAACCACGTGACGCAGCAGGCAAGCAGAGCAGTGGCGGAGCCAGAGGCGTGTCCCTGACATCTGATTGGCCAAACCAGGTGCCACCCCGAATTTTTATTTGATAGCATTGGAAATTTGATGCTGATCGACATCTCATTTCACCTATCAAAAGAAGCCTTCGTTTGACGTTTGTTCGCGGCGTCGCTCAACATTTCAAATCCATCAGTGACAATAATGAGTTGAGAGGTAGAGAAGAATACTAAAGCAGACTAATACTAAAACATCAAATTTGGGTAAGTTTTGAGATTAAACATCAGGATTTAGTTTTCCAGAAAAATATTTCGAAACTTACGTCGCTATATAAATTGACGATGCTATTAGTTAGATGCTATTAACAGATTAATCAGACAAGAGAGATTGATTCGTTCCCCAGTTTAGCCATAATATACATAATATACATAATATACCTAAAGTTGCCTTGGCCACCCCATGTATAAAACTCTAGTTCCGCCACTGAAGCAGAGGGAGAGCGCGCACTAACTAATAAACCTTAACAGTCGTGACGAAACATGGAAGGTGTTACAATAATTAACCAAAAATAATTAAGTTCGACTCCGTCCAGGGTGTATCCTGCCTTGATGCCCGATGACGCCTGAGATAGGCACAGGCTCCCCGTGACCCGAGGTAGTTCGGATAAGCGGTAGAAGATGAGTGAGTGAGTAATTAAGTTCGGGTACCGGGATTTTGTGATGGACAGGACTCCCTGCAGTTTTGGGCTGTGAACAGACACACCCTCCTGTTGTGTTCTCTTACAATATAATTGCTATTACCATGTATGTCCACTAGATGGTATATGTATGTTACGAGATGTAAAGATGCGCTAGTGCTAATGCGAAGGAGAGAAGTAAAAAGAAGCATGGTTATGTTAAGCTACATCGCGTCCTGCCTGCTTATTTCTCTAATCCTCCTTCAACATGACAAGTGGCGACGAGGATATTAGGATGGCTCTGCTTTCTCTACAACCACCAATAGCGTTCCTGGAATGTCTGGGTGAACCGAAACTTTCATTTGATGCATGGGAAAAGTTATTTCGGAATTATTTACTTGCTATCGGTGGGGACGGGTTTTCCGCCGAGAGGAAAAGAGCTCTGCTGATACACTGTTTGGGGACGGAAGGACAACGGATTTATAATACCTTGCCTCTTACTGCCGATACATTCAATCTTGATCTTTACAAGCACTAAAACAGTTCTTTTCTCCCAAGCTGAATGTGGTCTCAGAGAGATACCGCTTCAGACAACGTGCTCAGGCCTCGGGTGAGTCCACTGATCATTATGTTGCTGCGCTCCGCGAACTAGTTAAAACATGCGCTTTTGGAGATATTGAGCATGAAATGATCCGTGATCAGAATGTGGAAAAAACGTGCATGCCCCGAATGCGCGAAAGACTGTTACTAGAGCCCGATTTAACGCTTGAAAAGACGCTAGCTATTGCAAGACAAATTGAAGCAGCCGTAGCAGACGCCAAGGTCATAGCTGAAGGGGAATCGAAGCAAGTAGCAGCGATACAAAAGCAAGAAAAGGCGCGAATGCACAAAAATACAACAAGAATGAAATCGAAGGAGGACAAGCATGTGAAAGGACAGCAGATGTGTTACCACCTTGCAAATGATAAGTGCTGCCCCGCAAAAGACTGTAAATGTAGAACTTGTGGAAAAGTCGGACATTTCTCAAGGGTGTGTAAATCTTCATCAAAGTCAGTTAATGAAGTATGCTTACCTGAATTGACGGTTCTCAGTGTGAATGACCGCCATACAGATGATGGAGCCATAATGGGTACTTTTACCATAGCTACACCCATACTTCCTACAGAGACCTGCACCATTAAGATGATGGTAGATACAGGGTCTGGTGTATCGATCTTACCGCAACACATCTTCAAAGAACACTTCAGATCATGTGCCCTGTCTCCACCAAGAGTACAGCTTCTGACTTACTCAAAAGAGAAAATACCTATGTGTGGTTCCCTGACACTGAATGTGACATACTGTGGAAAGACTGCCGCTGCTGAGTTCAACATTGTGAAATCAGGAACTCCTGTTATTGGACGTGACCTATGTCAGGCATTGGATATTGAGATTAAAGGGGGTCGCTTGATTGAACCTGCTAAACACTGTGCAATGCTTCAACCTTCCAGTATTTCACCTGCTTCTAATGGTAGTTCTGCTCCCATACCAATTGCCGCTGGATTTCGATGTGCCAAAAATTTCACACACAAAGTGAAGATTCGTCCTGAAGTTAAGCCTGTACACTGTAAACCCGGATAAGTTGAACTTACTTAAAAAATTTGAGGAAACCGGTTGCCTTAAAAAATAAGTAATGTGTAATGAAAACCTAAGTACATTTTACTTAAAATGTTAAGTACATTACACTCAATTCAAAATTGATTTAACTCTACATGTTTTGCCAAGTTAACTCATTTGCACAATTAATACACTTAATATCTTAAGTATAATGTACCAAATACCTAGTTGTATCTTACTTATCTTTCTTCCCCTAGTTCAGGTATCATCATTAAATTATTATTTCAGTTTTTAATCTGGTGCATTATAAACACTTATTCCGATCAAGGAATCAGATGAAACATTTGTTGAAAACACCCTGGTTAGGGGTAAAATGCTTTATTGTGAACATACACATAACAGGTTGTTTTTCTAAAAGCACAAAACTAGGCACCTGGTATCAGGAGCAGTAGTGCAACGATTCAGAACACCACTTACACTGCAAACTGATTTTCCTCAGTTTTTGGTTTGTTAATCTGAATGAAACCAGACTTATCAGTGCCAATCCAATAACATAAAATAGAAAAAGTGCATAACAGTGCAAACACAACATTTTCCTAAAAGAACAACAACAACAAAAAAATTAGGCACCTGGTATCTGGAGAGGTAGTGCAATGAGTTATAACAGCACTTTACACTGCAAACTGGCTTTTTTGCAGTTTTGGGTTTGCTAATCTGAATGAAACTAGATATATCAGTGCCAATCCAATAACATAAAATATAAAAAGGGCATAACAGTGCAAACAAGTCGCTTTTCTAAAAGAACAAACTATATTTCTCATATCTGGAGAAATAGTGTAACAACACCTCTTTACACTGTAAGTTGGTTTTTCAGAGTCTGAATTTTGGACTCTGAAACAACAACTGCTCATTACTCTGTTAATAGACAGTTGTCACAACTGGGAAGAAGAGGTGTGGTCTGTTCAATAACTTTTCAATTTAAGCTCATTCATTCATTCATTCATCTTCTACCGCTTATCCGAACTACCTCGGGTCACAGGGAGCCTGTGCCAATCTCAGACGTCATCGGGCATCAAGGCAGGATACACCCTGGACGGAGTGCCAACCCATCGCAGGGCACACACACACACACACACACTCTCATTCACTCACGCAATCACACACTAGGGACAATTTTCCCAGAGATGCCACTCAACCTACCATGCATGTCTTTGGACCGGGGGAGGAAACTGGAGTACCCGGAGGAAACCCCCGAGGCACGGGGAGAACATGCAAACTCCACACACACAAGGCGGAGGCGGGAATCGAACCCCAACCCTGGAGGTGTGAGGCGAACATGCTAACCACTAAGCCACCCTGCCCCCCCCCAATTTAAGCTCATTGTACTTCAAATTATTTGCACATTGGACTATGCCAACAAATTAGTAGAATATACTTAAAATTATAAAGTGATGTCATCAAACTTTTTTGTTTTAGTGTATTATGCTTTTTTATTTATTTATTTATTTATTTATTATGCAAACAGACAATTACAATATTTACAGAAGAGAAATTAGATGCAAAATACAAATACAAAGACCAACAAAACAAAACGTGTGTGTGTGTGTGAAACTAAGTGTAACTGGGTGTGGGAGTGGAGATATATGAATGAAGGAGCATGTAGGGAAGTACAACAGATATAAAATGTGTATATATATATATATATGTATAAATCAAAGAGGAATATATATAAATTAATTTAAATAATAATAATTATAATGACAATAATAATGATAAAGATGATAATAGTATCACACAAAACAAACAAAAACAAAATGAATTTAACAAAAAAAAATAATAATAAATAAACAAAACAAAAATAAAAATGGAAAATGGGGAATGAGGAAGGTGACAGTATCAACAGTAATAGCAATAATAATAATAATAATAATAATAATAATAATAATAATAATAATAATAATGAAAAATAAAAATTAACCCAATTAATAAGAAATAGTAATATAGTATTATCAGTAGTAGTAATGATAATTACTAACTAATTTCCTCCGGAATGAAGGGGAGGTTAAAGGATCAGGAAGAGGACAAATAGAAATAGTAGTAGTAATAATAATAATGCTGATACAGCCATTAATAGTAATGATAATAGTAGTACTTATAATAGCAACGATAATAATAATAATAATAATGGTAATATTATTATAAAGCTTCTTCTGATACCCCTCATGGCCATGGCATAGTATAGACCCCCGCCAGCGTCATATTACAACGGGCTATCAAGGTGAGGTGCTGCCGGGTCCAGGGTCCCAAAATCCATCCCCATCCCCAGCCGTCCCACACATGCCACGCTTACCCTGTTTGTGTGTTTTTTTTTTGTTTTTTTGTTGTTGTTGGCTTTCATTGTTATAATCATGATATGTTTATGTCAACTAGTGTATAATGCATTAAAAAAGCATGGCGTGTAGCATGGAACCAGCCCAGTGCAAAGCCCAGGCCGCCATGCCCGCGCCACACTTACCCTATGTGTGTGCTTTTATATATAGATATTAGCTATTTATAAATATATATATATATATATATATATATATATATATATATATATATATATATATATATTTTTTTTTTTATGCTCCAAATGAATGTGTGCACACCTCATCTAATATGTGATGCATTAAAACAGCGAGACAAGTGCTGGGCCAACCGGAGACAAGAAATCTCAGGCATAAGTACAAGCTGGAGGGCGAAAGCCCAATGCCCCCGGCCCCACATCACACCCACCCACAACTAATCAGAACTGCACATGGCAGGGTATGCCACATGGTATGCCACATCCAACCAGGGTCCAGAAGCAGCGAAAAAGAGAGAGAGAGAGAGAGAGAGAGAGAGAGAGATTTAATTATAATCTTATAAGTATTTTATTTATATTTGATATTAGTCTGTGTAGCTGCCTCTTCCCCCCTCCTCCCAATCATGTGTGATTACTGATGGGATTATTGATGGTGTATCATTGAGGATGGCTTCAGACAAAGAAGGTCAGTGTATTCATGATTGTTTGAAGTTAAAGAGAGATGACCAAGAAGGGTGTAATTCTGATGTATTATTTTGAATGGAGGTAGACAAGTTTTCCATGGAGATGTACTCTATTAGTAAATTTTTCCAAGTTGTAATGTGTATGGTGTTCCTTGATTTCCAGTTCATGAGTATAGTTTTCTTGGCGATAGTTAGAGCCACTAGGAGTAATTGACTGTTTGTACTGTTTAAATTGATTATGGATACGTCACCTAATATACAGAGGGATGGAGACAGCGGGATGTGACACCCCATAAGGTTGGATAGTGAGTCAATAACATTTTCCCAGAATTTTTTAACTGAGGTGCAAATGTGAGCATGTTTCTGAAGTAAAACCCATTTTAAATAATTTCTGTCCAGTTAGGTGAAATCTATGAAGTACTTTATACTGTATAAGTTGTAAGTTGGCGTTTTTTGTCATGAAGTAGATATTTTTGCAGATTTGTGTCCAGAAAGCGGCATTGGGAGCAATGGATAAGTCTGATTCCCATTTAGCATTGGGTAGGCTTAATGTATTGTCTGATTTGGATATTATTTTATATATTTTGGAGAGTAGTTTTTTTGGGAGGTTATATTAATTAGTTCTGAAATTGGAGGCGAAAGGTCTAGATTAATTGTCTGAGTATCGATTTTTGATTGAATAGATGATTTGATTTGTAAATATTCCAAAAAACAATTACTCCCAATGCCGTATTTCTGGACCAAGTGGGAAAATGGTGCCAAGTTGTTATTAAGGAGGATGTGTTGAAGTTGTGTGATGCCCTTATCTACCCATGTGCGTAGGTTGAGTGGCTTCTTATTAACTATAAAATCTGGGTTATTCCAGATCGGGGTGTATTTAGATGGTGCAAGAGGGGTGTTTGTGATTTGATGAAATTTCCACCAGGCTGTCAGAGCTGTGGTTATTGTTGGTGATTTAAAACAGTGATGCTTTTTGATTGTCTGACTATAGAAAGGTAATTCTGAAATGTTCATCTCTTTACAAATTGACTGTTCAACATCTAGCCATGTGCTTTCTGATGGGTTAGGATGAATCCATTTGTATATGTTTTGGAGCTGATTGGCCAAAAAGTAGTGGTAGAAATGTGGTGCTTCCAGTCCTCCTTGTGTTTTTGGTTTCTGTAGTGTAGTCAATTTAATTCTTGGAGTCTTATTTTTCCAATAGAATTTAGTGACGATTGAATCTAGTGATTTAAACCAGGTGAGGGTGGGTAGTGCTGGAGTCATTGTAAATAAATAGTTTAATTTAGGGAGTATAGTCATTTTAATTACTGATATTCTGCCCATAATGGATAGTGGTAAATTCATCCAGCGATGAAGGTCATCATTTATTGTTTTAAGTAATGGAGTAAAGTTGAGCCCAAACAGCTCTGACAGCCTGGGGGAAACATTAATGCCCAAGTATGTGATATAGTTGGTGCACAAAGGAATAGGTGATGTCTGGGATGTCACATCCAAGCTGTTGGAATGTAATGAAAGTATGGCTGATTTACTCCAGTTGATTGAGTATTCAGAGATATTTGAGAATGAGTTTAATCAATGAGTTTAATTGTTTCTTGTAATGAAGATGAGGGGTCTTGTAAATATAGTAATATATCATCAGCGTAAAGACTAATTTTGTGGTGCATGTTTAGTGTTTGAATTCCTTTAATGTAGCTATTTTGACGGATAGCTGCTGCTAACGGCTCAATGAAAATGGTAAATAATGAAGGGGAGAGTGGGCATCCTTGTCTAGTCCCCCGTTACAGCGTGAAGATATGTGATGTTAGTCCATTGGTGATGACAGTGGCTGAAGGTGATGTATACAGAATTTTGATCCAGTTAATGAATGACTCCCCAAAACCAAACCTCTCTAATGTGGAAAACAGGAATTTCCAATTGACCCTATCAAAAGCTTTTTCTGCATCGAGAGTAACTATGATGGTTTTATGAGTTGATGAATAATGCATCAAGTTAAAAAGTCTGCGTGTGTTGTTGGATGAAAGTCTACCTTTGATGAAACTGGTTTGATCTGGATGGATTATAGATGGTGTGACTTTTTCTATTCTATGAGCTAGTGCTTTGGCGATGATTTTAATGTCTACATTGATTAGGGAAATGGGACGGTAACTTGATGGTAATGTTGGGTCTTTATTTGGTTTAAGAAGAAGTGAAATTGTGTCTGTGTTCATACAATCTGGGAGTTTTGTTTTGATTCAGTAATCATACGGATAAAAAGTGGTGATAAAATGGACCAAAAGTGTTTGTAGAACTCAGCAGGGAATCCATCGGGGCCTGGTGCTTTCTTGTTTGGCATGAGTTTGAGGGCATTACAAAGTTCATATTCTGATAAGGGAGATTCAAGAGTATGTATTTGATGATTTGTATTTTACTGAGTTGAGGCAGGTTGATATTGTTGAGGAATGAGTCAATGTCTTTCTGATCTGAGTCTTTATTGGAGGAATATAATTTACTATAAAAATTTTGAAAGATTTGATTTATTTCTTCTGGTGAGTTGGTGGATTTCCCTGCTGTGACTACAATCACTGGTATTGTAGCTTTTTCCTTATTTTGTTTGATTTGCCAAATATTTACCAGATTTGTTATTATGATGGAAGTTTTCTTGTCGTAGTCTATGAATTAGGAATTGTGTGTGTTTATTGATTAATTCGTTCAATTTGAGTTTATATTTTCTTAATGAATCCTGTGTTTCTTCTGTTGGGTTATTTATGTTAATGTCTTCTAGTTGTTGAATTTTTTGTTCCAATTCTACTTGTTCATCCTTTTCTTTCCTTTTTTTGTAAAGTGAGAATGAAATAATTTTTCCTCTTAGTACTGCTTTTCCTGTTTCCCACAGAAGAGATGGAGATGTTTCCGGGGAGTCATTCATCTCTAGAAAGCATGCCCACTCTCTTTTGAAATAGCTGTCAAAATCATCATCTTTCAGAAGAGATGTGTTAAATGGCCATCTGGTAGTGGGTTTATGTTGACTAGTTGTGCTCCATGTTAATGTTACCGGGGCATGATCACTGATGGCTATTGGATGAATCTTTGATTCAGAAATATTTGATATGATAGAGTTACTGGTAAGAAAGAAGTCAATGCGGGAATATGAGTGGTGTACTGGTGAGAAAAATGAGTATTCTTTACTGTTAGGATGCTGTAGACGCCAAGACCAAAATCACTCATGAACTGTTTTATGGTTTCTGCAGATTTCCAAATGCGTTTATTGCCTAAACTATTACATCTATCTATTGTTGGATCTAGAACTGTATTGAAATCAGCTGCAATTATGACTGGACAATTAGAACAATTTGAAATTGAAGAGAAAAAGGTCTGGAAAAAGGATGGGTCATGTGTGTTTGGGCCATACAAGTTGCCAATTGTGACCGGGCTATTATTAATGGAGATGTTTATAATAATGAAACGTCCTTCAGGGTCTGTAATAGTGGTGTTATGAACAAAAGAGATTTATTTTAATTTATTAGAAGGCATACTCCTCTTTGTTTTGTATTGTAGTGAGCCGAGAATAAATGACTGTAATTTGATGATTTAATTTTGTTATAATCTGAATCAGATAGATGTGTTTCTTGCAGGAGACATATGTCGGCTTGTAGTTTATTTAAATGATTAAAAACTTTGACCTTCTTTGTCTGAGAACCAAATCCACCAACGTTCCAGGTTACAAAAGTGATAGATGACATATTTAGTGATTATGGCTTTATTTTTTTTTTTTATTTATTTATGGAGTTATTGACTCAGGAATGAAAGTGAAGTGTTCAGAAAAGCCAGGGAGTAATGTCCTTATCACCATATAGTTGTCCATCTATGTATAATTTGTCCACTGTAATGACTGCCTTTTTCCCTTCATTTATTTTCTGTTTTCGGATTGGGAAGAGTTGTTTCCGGCGTTCGAGAATGACCTTTGGATATTGATCATTGAGTCCATAGTTTGTGCCTTTGAGTTGTTTGCCTTGCCTCTGAACCAGTTCTTTGTGTTTATAGTGTTCGAATTTTGGGATGATCACTCGTGGTCGGTTGTTGTTGTTGTTTTTAGATCTAATACGGTGAACTCGGTGAAAGGTGATGCTCTGTACTGTTTCCGCCGGTAATTTGAGTTGTTTTATCATGAAATCCTTGACTGATTTTTCGGGGTCGTCTGGAGTTTGTTCCGGGATGCCTGTAAAAACTAAATTGTCCCTCATGCTGTGCAATTGCAAGTCCAAAATGTTTTCTTTCATGGTTTTGTTTTCAGCGACAACGGAAGTGAGTTGAATGGTAAGTGCTTGCACGGAGTCCTTTAAAAAGTTATTTTCTTTAGTGAGAGTGTCTATCTGTTCTTGGCTGAATTCTAAGCTGTACTGCAATTCCTGGAATTCCTTGTGTATGACGTCTATAAGTGCAATCCTGGTATCAAGTCCGGTGAGTTTCTTTTGGATTGATAGCAAAATGTCGCTTACCTCAGTGCAGCACGGCGGTTTGGGTGATGTGGACGGTGTTGTAGTTGGGCTGAAAGGTGAATCGGGACGAGGTCTCTTGGAGTTTGGAGTGGGGTTACCTTTACTTTTTTTGTTGTGATCTGGTTTGTCCCTGTTCATGGTGCAGCAGAGTGTGTTGAAGTGCGCGTCAATATATTCTTCGAGCTGATCCAGGTTGTATAATATTATAATCCGGATTTGAAACCGAAAGAAAAAAAAAAACAAATGAAATGAAAGAAGAATGGAAGGGGGAAAAAACGAGAGAAAAAAAACAACAAAACAAAATGTTGTAGGTATGTTTTAGATATATCAGCTGGAGTTGTTTACAATCTAGCAGACTAGGGCCGCATAGTGTATAATGCTTGAATATTTAAGTAGAAACTAAATCCGGGCTAACAGTGTACAACAAAAGCTGTCACTTACCACTATCAGTGCGAGCAGCATTGCATAATTGGAGAATGGCATAATTGAGAAGATTGATTCCTCCGAGTGGGTTTCTCCCATTGTCGTCACAAAACGAAAGAACAATACAATTCGTCTGTGCATTGATCTACATTAACCAAACAAGGCTGTGGTACAAGATAGTCACCCTTTGCCACTGATTGAGGATATACTGTCTGAGTTGCATGGATCGGTGATGTTCTCTTGACCTCAAAAATGCATATTACCAAGTACTGTTACATGAGGAGAGCAGGGGATTGACAGCGTTCATTACTCATGAAGGTCTCTACCAGTTCTGCAGAGTACCTTATGGACTGTACTCAGCACCTTCTGCTTTTCAGCGCATGATGACCGTGATCTTAAAAGGACTTAAGGGTGTTACAGTGCTACTTGGACGATGTGATAGTCCATGGTTCTTCGTAAGCCAGTCACAATACAAACCTTGAGGCTGTTCTAAAAAGGATTAGTGAAGCTGGTCTGAAACTGAACGCAGATAAATGCAAATTCAACGTAACAACTCTTAGATTTCTTGGATACAAACTTTCAGCAGATGGCCTGTACCCAGATGATGCTCATACTACTGCTATTACAAATGCACCTTCTCCTACTGATGCAGTTACACTACGTTCTTTTCTGGGACTAAGTGCCTGGTACAGTAAGTTCGTACCTGATTATGCTACTCTAAAAAAGCATACTCAAAAACTGTGAATTTCAATGGACTACTGCAGCACAAGAAAGTTTCAATAAAGTCAAACGAGCAATAGTAGACAGTCCTGCTCTTTCCTTATTCAACCCCAATCACAGCACGATACTTTCCTGTGATGCCTCAGACTATGGTGTTGGTGCTGTCTTAACTCAGCTGGATGACACTGGAACGGAAAGAATGATTGCTTTCGCTTCACGATCCTTGTCCGATGTTGAACGAAGGTACTCCATTGTCGAGAAGGAAGCACTGGCTTGCGTCTGGGCTACAGAGAAATGGCGTACGTGGCTGTGGGGTAGAAAATTTCTACTGTGAACCGACCATCAAGCTCTTACCACTCTTCTCACAAGCAAAGGGAATAGTCAAGCCGGTTTACGTGTTGCCAGATGGTCCGCACGCTTAATGGAGTTTGACTATGAGGTTAAACACAGACCTGGTCCTTTGAACAGTGTTGCTGATTGTTTATCACGATTGCCTCTTACAAGCACAGAACCGGATTATGCTGAACTTATTGAGTCTGTTGCTATGATTATCATTTGCTTCCACTGCAATTTCCAAAGATGAGTTTCAGTCTGCATATAACAACTGCCCGGTGTTCGCTAAATTGCATTCCTATCACCAATCACGCTGGCCAAAACACAAAAAGGATGTTGATCCAGACTTGCAGTCATACTTCCCTATTCGACATGAGCTTTCTGTCATGGATGGATTCTTCATCAGGGGAATGTACCGTCTCTTGGTACCAGAGTCATTACAAAAAAGACTTATAGACCTGGCTCACGAATCACATCAAGGGATGTGCAAAGCAGAGACTTAGACAACTGTACTGGTGGCCTAAGATGGACAGTCAGACGGAAGCTTTGATTCCTGACTGCCATACAGTACCTGCAGACAAAATGACAAGTCCACTGTTACACACAATACTCCTCTCAATCCTGTTGAATTCCCTTCTGCTGCATGGGAAAAGGTCTCTATCGACATTGTCGGACTATTCGAAACTGCACCATCAGATTGCAAATACGCAATAACACTTGTGGATTACTTCAGCAAATGGCCGGAAGTTGCTTTTGTGTCCAGGGTTGACTCATCTACTGTTAAGCACTTCTTGACTACTGTTTTCTCCCGAGAAGGAAATCCAAAGGAGTTGGTCTCAGACAATGGACCTCAGTTTACCTCTACTGAGTTTTCTGAGTTTCTGAGAGAAAGAGACATACGTCATTTCAGAACTGCTGTTTATTACCCTCGTGCAAACGGAGAAGTCGAGAGGTTTAATTGAATTCTGATAGACTGTTTACAAACTGCTTCAATTCAAGGCGAACCTTGGAAGACATTTACTCAAACATTCTTGATGAACTATAGAAGTGCTCCTCACAGCACCACAGGAGTTACACCATCTGAGTTACTCCATGGAGGCTGTATGAGAACCAAGTTACAAGTGATGGATCTGCCCGTAAAAGAAACAGACAGAAACAAGTTACGACAACATGTAAAAAGCAAACAAGACAAGGTTAAACAGTACACAGATACCAAAAGAAATGCAAAGTCTTCACGATTTCAACCAGGGGATTTGGTACATGTTAAGAAACCCTGGATGGTAAAGAAAGGTGATCAGAAGTTCACAAAACCAAAAACAGTCGTACAGAAGAAAAATGATGACACCTACTTGCTTGATGATGGTAAAGTGTGGAATGCTTCACGACTTGCCGAAATGCCGGACGTGAGTGGAAGTGTCACTCCAAATGAGACACAACTTGAGACAACACCAATTCGGTCAAATAAATCAGTCAGAGTTAGACAGAAACCTGCCTGGACCAAAGACTATGTTTTACATATGTAAAGAACGTGTTATGTTAGGGAACATGCTGCATGAGTAATTTTCTTGATAATACTGTATGTATGTATGTCCACTAGATGGTATATGTACGTTACGAGATGTAAAGATGCGCTAGTGCTAATGCGAAGGAGAGAAGTAAAAAGAAGCATGTTAAGCTACATCGCGTGTCCTGCCTGCTTATTTCTCTAATCCTCCTTCAACATACCTCCCCTCTTTGTTCAAGGTAGCGGTAAGAGTTATGGCCATCCCTGCATCAGGTGCACCTGCTGAACGTGTATTCAGCCATGGTGTGGTGATAATGCGACCACATCGCTCACAACTGAGTGACAAAGTAATATCAAATTTATTTCTTTGCAAGCGCAAAGTGTAATTGTAGTGTAATTGCAAAGTGTAAATGTAGTGTAAATGGTTGGTCACTGTTTATGTGGAAATGTCAGCTGTTTTGCAATAGCACTTATAATTGGTCTTCAGTGTTAGGCTTTGAGTGTATATATGTATATATATAATGTATAAACCTAAATATAAAAATAAAAAAATTCTTGTCTCGAATGCACACGCACACACATTCAATTTAAAGGGATAGTTCACGCAAAAATGAAAATTCTGTCATCATTTTCTCACCCTCATGATGTTACAAACCTGTATAAATTTTTTTGTTTAGATGAACACGGAGGAAGATATTTTAAGGAATGTTTGTAAAAGAATACTACTGTATGGAAGTGAATGGGGCTCATGAATGGTTTGGTTACAAACATTCCTTAAAATATCTACATGTGTGTTCATCAAAACAAAGAAATTTATACAGGTTTGTAACATGAGGGTGAGAAAATGATGACAGAATTTTCATTTTTAGGTGAACTATCCCTTTAATATTAATAAATTACACTTACTCCAATCATCTCTCTCTCTCTCTCTCTCTCTCTCTCTCTCTCTCTCTCCCCAATAGTTAATTCACTCCAAGGTTTGTGTGATTCAATAATTTACATTTTTTGATTGACGTGATTGATTGTTGTTGTTATTCTGTTGTTAAAAAGGAAGGATCTAATTTGGATGTGTTCATGTCCCATTAAAAGGGAATGCCTGTTCAAAAAATGCCATTTGGTTGCATAGAAACCATTGCACTTTTTTATATATATACTTTTCCATGGTCTTCTGCCATGTTTGAGGCATATTGAAACTTTTCATGCTTTTATGGTGCCTTATTTTAGCTACATTTACATCAGGCTTTGTAGTTTTGATTTTTATTCATTTTTAGATTTTTATTGTATTTACATCTCACCTGTATGTGGACACCTTTTAAAAATAAATGCATATAATCATTTTTTGTTGCAAATAAAACTCTCATAGTTTTAAATACTGTAAATACCATAAATACTGTAGATTTATCTTTGTTTAATATATACATTTAGTTAAATCATCAAACATCTGTATGACTTGCCAGTGACTTGCTTGACTCAAGCTACGACTTGACTTGACATAAAGCAGTGACTTGACGACTTGACACTCACAAAAATTGACTCGGACTTGCTTGAGACTTGAAGGTTAAGACTTGAGACTTACTTGTGACTTGCACATGTGTGACTTACTCCCACCTCTGCTAATTTGTGCTGGATTAGCTTGTCTGCTGGTATCTTAACGAGCACGCTTTTTGATGCACTTAAATTATTTACTGCATTGTTGTCAAATTACTTCCTCATGTTCCACCTTTGTCAGTCCATACACAGTTCATAAGTTTTTTCCTTTTCTGAAGTCAAATGTCAATATTGCGCGCACGTCACGTCCGACTCCTGACACAAGGAAGTGGTGCAGCAACGATGAGGAGTTAGTTGTGATTTACCCCCTAAAAAATGGCAGAAAAACATACCATTTTCACAGTGTTTGGGAGGAAGAGTTCTTTTTACGTCAGTCAAAGAAAAGTGTGTGTGTCTCATTTGCGGGACGACTGTTGCGACCGCAAAGCGGCACAATGTGGCGAGACACTTCAGTCTGTGTCACGAAAGTTTCAATGCTAACTACCCACCCGGCGGCACATTAAGGACAGAAAAAGCCGTTACAAATCCTTTCATGCAAGTGGACATGACATGCACTGCTGAGCAACTAAGTGCTCTGTTCAAATTGGATGCTGGACAGGTAGAGATAGAAATCCTAACATTGCAAAATGACCTCCACCTCAAAGCCCTTCAGTCTGCATCAAACTTTTGGTGCCTTGTGGACTCAGAAAAGTACAGTGGTGTACAGTATGCACAGCAGCTATGAAATTTGCATGCATTTTTGGTTCAACCTATCTCTGTGAATCAGCCTTTTCTAAATGAACTTTATCAAGAACAAACACAGGACACGCCTTACTGATGCACGTTTACAAGACTCACTCAGACTTGCAGTGTCAAATTATTCACCAGATTACAGTACACTGGTGTGCAGAATGCAGTGCCAGGCTTCCCACTAACAGACATTTACAGACAAAGAAGAGATAACATGTGTTCATTGAAAACACCATAACATTAAACTAAAAATGGTGCACAGAAATGTGAACATTTTTTGAAAAAGACTAAATTACTTGTGAATATTCCTTTCATCATTGTTGTATAAATCATTGTTAATAATTGTGGAGAATAATTAGCATTGACATGTGAGCAGTCTCTTCACCATAATATTATTATTATTATTATTATTATTATTATTATTATTATTATTATTAAAAAGTGATCTGTGCAATTTTGCTCTTGAGGAAGTTTGTATCAAACCGGTAGCCCTTCGTACTACTCAGTTCCCTTGAAGTAGCCCTCAGTCTTAAAAAGGTTGGTGACCCCTGATCTACACTGTTTCTCTTTTTCTCCCCAGGCATCCAGAGATTTTACCAGTTCCAGCTGTATTCCATGTCATGAAGCCTTTGTTGTGACTCTCACTTCATTGAGATAATGCCTACCCTGTGAGGATCCTGAGGGATCTATCTGTTGGATTCTGCCTCATGAAGTATTCTAAAAGGAGATGCCAACTCCAAGTGGTCTTTGAGGACAACAACCTCATAATCAATATTTCCAGACTGTATGTTTATAATCACACCCTCAGGTGTCACCCAAATAAGGAAGAGGTTCCCATTTGAGTCTGGTTCCTCTCAAGGTTTCTTCCTTTTCCATCTAAGGGAGTTTTTTCTTGCTACAGTCGCCTCAGTCACCTCAGGCTTGTTCATTGGGGATAAATACAAACACATTTAAACATAAGTCTAATATTAATCTTAAATTTTTGTGTTATATTAATCTTTTTATAATAATAAACTTTTTGTATTATGTTTCTTATGTGCTGTAAAACTGCTTTGATAAAATGTCTGTTGTTAAAAGTGCTATACAAATAAATTTTAATTGAATTGAAGTGAATTATTGCGGGGGGGGGCACGGTGGCTTAGTGGTTAGCACGTTCGCCTCACACCTCCAGGGTTGGGGTTCGATTCCCGCCTCCGCCTTGTGTGTGTGGAGTTTGCATGTTCTCCCGGTGCCTTGGGGGTTTCCTCCGGGTACTCCGGTTTCCTCCCCCGGTCCAAAGACATGCATGGTAGGTTGATTGGCATCCCTGGAAAATTGTCCCTAGTGTGTGATTGCATGAGTGAATGAGAGTGTGTGTGCCCTGTGATGGGTTGGCACTCCGTCCAGGGTGTATCCTGCCTTGATGCCCGATGACGCCTGAGATCCCCGTGACCCGAGGTAGTTTGGATAAGCGGTAGAAGATGAATGAATGAATGAATTATTGCTGGGTTCAGCCATGGTTCAGTAAAGTAGAGGAGGTTGCAGTCCTGAATGTCCCTCTGGAAATTTACCCTGGCCCTGAGGTCATCAAGCTTGTTCTCCAGAGACTGGGCATTGACAAACAGGATGCTAGGCAGGGGAGCAAAGTGTGCACGTGCCCACAGCCTGTTCCTGACGACAGTGTTCCAGAGAATTCAGTTTCCCTGCTTCCCCTTTAGCACGCATTTGCGAAAAACTTCATGATTTGCATTGATTAGTGTAGTGCATGCATTATCGTGTACTTTGTAATTTTCATCAAAATAAGGTATATTTCGTGTTCTTTGTTTGATAGTATTACTTAATCTTTAGTCAAATACTTGATAATTAAAGATTTCTCTGTGTTTTTTTTTTTTGAGTCTATAACAACTAGAATTAAGGTGTCAAATATAAGTAACTAATGTATTCTTCAGAGACATTCTCCTGTTGAGTTTTTTTTGGGGGGGTAAGACAACATGAAGTTTAGTGCAGCCACAAATAAACTATATTGTACGGCACAAAACAGTCTGTGGCCTTTATAATATTATACAAAACCTCTAAACCGTGCATGCTGCTTTCCAGGGAATCCAAAATCTTGGCCCAGAAGTGGGTTAAAACTCAGGTGAGGGTTCCCTCTGCTGGTTTAGAGGGGGCATTGCAAGTCGTGATGTTACAGAGCACTCCACTATTGATTCTCCACACTGTCTCAGCTTCTGTCTGAATTCCTCATAACATTCTTCCTTTTTTTTAACTTCCACCATTTGGTCTTTCTTTATATCTTTTCTCTCTTCTTCTTTCTGACCATCAGAGCCATCTTAAACATCAACATCTGATGCTGTCTGGCTACACTCTCTCCTTCCACCACCTTGCAGTCACTAATTTCTCTCAGATATTCTCGTCTACATAGAATGCAGCTTACCTGCATACTCCTACCTCCACTCTTATATGTAAATCTATGCTCCTCTCTCTTCTCTAAATTAGTGTTAACTACAGCTATTTCCATCCGCTTAGCAAAGATCCACCACCATCTGTCCTTCTAGGTTCCTTTCTTTTACACCAAACATACCTCTGTTTCCCTTACCAACATATGCCCCTTGAAGTCTGCTCCAATAACTACTCTCTCCTGTCTGGGAATACTCTCTATCACCTCATCTAACTCACTCACCCCTTCAATTTCTAACTTCAAACTGATGACCCTGTCTGACATTCTTTTCACCTCTAAAACATTCCTCACAAACTCATCCTTCAGGATCACTCCTAACTCATTTCTGTTCCTATCCACACCATAATCAAACAGTTTGTATCCCCCTCCAATACTATGTACTTTTCTCCCCTTCCACCTGGTCTCCTGCACACACAATATAACCACCTTTCTTCTCTCTATCATGTCCACCAGCTCTCTACCTTTCCCTGTCAATGTACCAACATTAAGTGTTCCTATTCTCAGACCTATACTCCTGCCTTTCCTCTTCTCTCTGCCTACAAACCATTCTCCTTCCTCTCCTTCCTCGACCAACAGCAGCCCAATTTCCACCAGCACCCTGTAGGTCGACAGCACCGGTGGCGGCCGTTGTTAACCTGTATTGGGTCAGAATTGTTTCGTTATTCTGAATAAAT
This sequence comes from Tachysurus vachellii, assembly GCF_030014155.1. NCBI lineage: Eukaryota > Metazoa > Chordata > Actinopteri > Siluriformes > Bagridae > Tachysurus > Tachysurus vachellii. Next base: position 22,909,495 of record NC_083469.1, read on the forward strand.
ATACTAGGATCCACAAATAAATATAAAGAGTTTCACAAATATTTTTTAAATCAACAAATGCACAATAAGCAAACCGTAAATATATGTTACAAATTTCACAAAAAGAAATGAAATTCACAAATAAATAAAATATTTATAAATATATATTTAATTGTATTTATTTGGCTTCCTGCTCATTTGTGGATTGCGTTCTGTGCATTTGTGGATTTGAAACATTTCTAACGTCAAGACGTGCACAAGAATCCACAAATAGGTGGACTCCGCCCACCGTCTACTCCAGCCAATTGGACAACGGTCTCGTGGTGCTGACCAATCGTGGCACGGTCTACCTCCAACCAATCACGTTCTGATTTACTCGCTCTGAGGCTGTTTTCAATGCAGTGTCTAGTTGCACTCGTTTTTTTCATCCAGTACGATTCTCTTGTTCTATTTTGTGTGCCCTTTCACATGTATTTACAGTCTCATGATTTTTTTTTTACTTTGCATTTTTCTCATACTGATGCTTTCACTTGCACGTACATGACTTAGCCCTGTGTGCCGTCGTTCTACGTTGTATAAAGCATTATGGTCGTGAAGTACGGTGGCCGGGAAGTGCAAAACAAATTAACAAAACCCAAACCAAATTAACAAAACCCAAACCAAATTAACAAAACCCAAACCAAATTAACAAAACCGAAAACACATTAACAAAACCCAAACCAAATTAACAAAACCCAAACCAAATTAACAAAATCCAAACCAAATTAACAAAACCCAAACCAAATTAACAAAATCCAAACCAAATTAACAAAACCCAAACCAAATTAACAAAACCAAAAACACATTAACAAGTCAGACAACCCGGAAGCGGTTGGTATAATTTGTTAATGGAAACTTACCATCATCAGACGAGACACCTTTCATTCACCTGTATATCTTTAATGACAGTCGTCTTGTCCAATGATCGGTAAGTTTCCATTCACAAACTATACCTACCGCTTCCGGGTTGTCTGAATCGGTGCATGAAACACATTAACTACGGTGGCCGGGAAGTGCAAAACAAATTAACAAAACCGAAAACACATTAACAAAACCCAAACCAAATTAACAAATCAGAAAACACATTAACAAATTCGAAAACACAACAAGTCAGACAACCCAGAAACGGTAGTGTATCGTTTTTGAATGGAAACCGATCATTGGACAAGACACCTGTCACTCAAGATATACAGGTATGGAATCTTATGTGTAATGTATAAAGTTCTCCGTTCAAGAAAATAACAGAATTAATCCACAGTAATCCATTCCATCCATCCATTCCAACTTTTCCCTGTGGCAGACTGTTGAACTTCATGTATACTTTGAGTGACAGGTGTCTTGTCCAATCACAAACTATACCAACCGCTTCCTGGTTGTCTGAAATGTCGTTGTGTTTTTTGATTTGTTAATTTGTTTTCTGATTTGTTAATGTGTTTCATGCACCGATTCAGACAACCCGGAAGCGGTAGGTATAGTTTGTGAATGGAAACTTACCGATCATTGGACAAGACGACTGTCATTAAAGATATAAAGGTGAATGAAAGGTGTCTCGTCCGATGATGGTAAGTTTCCATTAACAAATTATACCAACCGCTTCCGGGTTGTCTGACTTGTTAATGTGTTTTGGGTTTTGTTAATTTGGTTTGAGTTTTGTTAATTTGGTTTGGGTTTTGTTAATTTGTTTTGCACTTCCCGGCCACCGTAATTAACAAATCAGAAAACACATTAACAAATCAGAAAACAAATTAACAAATCAGAAAACAAATGAACAAATCAGAAAACACAACGACATTTCAGACAACCCGGAAGCGGTTGGTATAGTTTGTGATTGGACAAGACACCTGTCACTCAAAGTATACATGAAGTTCAACAGTCTGCCACAGGGAAAAGTTGGAATGGATGGATGGAATGGATTACTGTGGATTAATTCTGTTATTTTCTTGAACGGAGAACTTTATTTAAATGGAGAACTTTACACATTACACATAAGATTCCATACCTGTATATCTTGAGTGACAGGTGTCTTGTCCAATGATCGCTAAGTTTCCATTCAAAAACGATACACTACCGTTTCTGGGTTGTCTGACTTTTTTCGAATTTGTTAATGTGTTTTCGGTTTTGTTAATTTGGTTTGGGTTTTGTTAATTTGGTTTGGGTTTTGTTAATTTGGTTTGGGTTTTGTTAATGTGTTTTCGGTTTTGTTAATTTGGTTTGGGTTTTGTTAATGTGTTTTCGGTTTTGTTAATTTGGTTTGGGTTTTGTTAATGTGTTTTCGGTTTTGTTAATTTGGTTTGGGTTTTGTTAATTTGGTTTGGGTTTTGTTAATGTGTTTTCGGTTTTGTTAATTTGGTTTGGGTTTTGTTAATGTGTTTTCGGTTTTGTTAATTTGGTTTGGGTTTTGTTAATGTGATTTCGGTTTTGTTAATTTGGTTTGGGTTTTGTTAATGTGTTTTCGGTTTTGTTAATGTGTTTTTGGTTTTGTTAATTTGTTTTGCACTTCCCGGCCACCGTAGTGAAGAAATGACATTTTATTCTAATATATACAAGCTGTATAGAGGAATTATGATACCTTGAATGATGAAAGCTAAGAGTTATTGTAAGCATAATGCATCCTGCTTCCTTTAGCTTTTACTTTAATAAAGTCACACAGTACATTTTCAATCAGCAAAATATGAGCAATGTTTACAGGTGTACAGTGAGCTGACACTGAATGCTATTTCACATGAAACTTCTGTTTCTAAATGACCTGCACTTGACCGATTAGTAAGGATAGCATGCATGTTATCTCTATCAGGAGTTTACAATATTTGTCTGAAAAGGTTCATCTCTGTTTCTGGGCTTTCTATTTTTATTTTTAGTATTTCACATACAGTAGATAATGTCATGATTTCGAGTCATGCGATTGCGAGTAAATCAGAACGTGATTGGTTGGAGGTAGACCGTGCCACGGTTGGTCAGCGCCACGAGACCGTTGTCCGATTGGCTGGAGTAGACGGTGGGCGGAGTCCACCTATTTGTGGATTCTTGTGCACGTCTTGACGTTAGAAATTAGCAATGGGAAGTTCGGTTCTTTTCCGCGAACCGGTTCTTTCAGACAGTTCGTTTTAATGAACCAGTTCAATAATCCAGTTCACCAGTTCTTTTACGTCCTGACATATGGCGTAAATTCCTTCATCCCGACGCTGCCGGCAGATATAAATACAATCAATTTAACACATTTGAAAAGATCTTCGTAATCATAACTTTAGTTGAATACGTTTCTTACATTTAAGTTTTGCAACTAAAACACCCAATACAGGCATTGATGTGCAAACGTGGGTGTTTTACGTGTCTTAAAGATATAAAGTTGATAAACTAATCTTCATCAACTTACAAAAACTTACAAAAAAAGCATAATTTTGAAATGTTTCTTTCACTCCATCGGTTGTTTCAAAAACTCATGCAACTGAGTTAAACACTCATACGTTTATAAGACATTAAATCATAATTATTAGGGGTCAAGCCCCGAAGGGGCGTAGACACCTATTGTTATTGTTAGTTTTCTTATTATTATTAGGGGTCAAGCCCAGAAGGGGCGTAGACACCTATTGTTATCGTTAGTTTTCTTCTTCTTCTTCTTCTTCTTCTTCTTATTATTATTATTAGGGGTCAAGCCCCGAAGGGGCGTAGACACCTATTGTTATCGTTAGTTTTCTTCTTCTTATTATTATTATTATTAGGGTTCAAGCGCAAAGCGCTGGAACACTATTGTATTTGCTCTGATTTTTAGGGTTCAAGCGCGAAGCGCTGGAAACCTATTGTTTTTGCTAGGATTTTTATTATTATTAGGATTCAAGCGTGAAGCGCTGGAAACCTATTGTTTTTGTTAGGATTTTTATTATTATTATTATTATTATTATTATTATTATTATTATTCCACCCTAGAAACGATCGTGCAGCCCAAACTGTAAGGCCTAGAGAGCTCAAACTTGTTCAGATGGTAGTATTGGTCACAGTTACTCAGGGCCAAGGTCTCAGCCGAATCGGACAATTTGGGGCGCTTCAGCGCCCCTCAACGCGTTTGTCCCCATAACCCCTAAACCCCTAAAACCCCTATGTCCAAATCTCAAGTGCTTTATATCCTTGGAATCCTTGGCTCATGACTTAAAAAACGTATATCTCCGATTTCATTTCCGCCATTAAATTTTTTTCGCTATAGTGCATTTTGTCCGAAACCTACTTTTGCAAACTAGTCCTAGGTTTTTCGCCTGGTCGAGACCAATCCAGTGCAGTAATATTCTCTGGAGTCTCAATGTCAATAATCTTCGAAAAAAAGTCAAAATTTTGATTCAGGGTCCTTAAGGGGCCCCAAAACGTGGGAGCCTGTGCCTATCTCAGGCGTCATCGGGCATCAAGGCAGGATACACCCTGGACGGAGTGCGAACCCATCACAGGGCACACACACTCTCATTCACTCACACAATCACACACTAGGGACAATTTTCCAGAGATGCCAATCAACCTACCATGCATGTCTTTGGACCGGGGGAGGAAACTGGAGTACCTGGAGGAAACCCCAGAGGCACGGGGAGAACATGCAAACTCCACACACACAAGCTGGAGGCAGGAATCGAACACCGACCCTGGAGGTGTGAGGCGAACGTGCTAACCACTAAGCCACCGTGCCCCCTGTCAGACTGTTCACGTATCCCAATTTCTTAGTTACTTTGTGTATGTGACTTGAGGGTCACTTTGTGTATGTGACTTGAGGGTCACTTTGTGTATATGACTTGCCGGTCACTCGTTCTGCATCTGGATGCTTGTGTTTCTTCGCTTTATGGATATGACTTTGTTTATTTTAGGGAAAACTGGACAGGTGAGTACTTCACATGACATATATTGTGCAACACGTTGGTAAGCTTTTCTGTATTAGAGACACTAATTTAGGAGCGGGTGCCACCCTCTGTAACTTGTGGGTCACTTTGTGTATGTGAAAATCCTTTAAGGCCTTAAACTCCCTAAAGGCCTTAAATGCTTGAACCCGGGAAATGCTGCTTGCAGCTTTAATTATTATCATTATTATTATTATTCCGCCCTAGAAACGGTCGTGCAGCCCAAACCGTAAGGCCTAGAGAGCTCAAACTTGGTCAGATGGTAGTACTGGTCACATTTACTCAGGGCCAAAAACTCAGTGGAATCGGCCAATCTGGGGCGCTTCAGCGCCCCTCAACGCATTTGTGCCCATAGCTGCTAAACCAACAGTCCAAAAACCCAATTTTATGCTGACTCGTAAGGTAAAGTCGCAGAATCAGAATCAGAATCAGAACCAGAATCATTGTGCAACACGTTGGTAAGCTTTTCTGTATTAGAGACACTAGGTTAGGAGCGGGTGCCACCCTCTATTACTTGCGAGTCACTTTGTGTATGTGAAAATCCTTTAAGGCCTTAAACCCCCTAAAGGCCTTAAACGCTTGAACCCGGGAAATGCTGCTTGCAGCTTTAATTATTATTATTATTATTCCGCCGTGCAGATTATACCGTAGAAACGATCGTGCAGCCCAAACCGTAAGGCCTAGAGAGCTCAAACTTGGTCAGATGGTAGTACTGGTCACAGTTACTCAGGGCCAAGGTCTCAGGGGAATCGGACAATTTGGGGCGCTTCAGCGCCCCTCAACGCGTTTGTCCCCATAACCCCTAAACCCCTAAAACCCCTATGTCCAAATCTCAAGTGCTTTATATCCTTGGAATCCTTGGCTCATGACTTAAAAAACGTATATCTCCGATTTCATTTCCGCCATTAAATTTTTTCGCTTTAGTGCATTTTGTCCGAAACCTATTTTTGCAAACTAGTCCTAGGTTTTTCGCCTGGTCGAGACGAATCCAGTGCAGTAATATTCTCTGGAGTCTCAATGTCAATAATCTTTGAAAAAAAGTCGAAATTTTGATTCAGGGTCCTTAAGGGGCCCCAAAACGTTCGGACTGTGAGGAGCCAGTTTTACTAAAATGTCAATAACTCAAGAACTAAATGAGCTATCAACACCAAACTGGGACACATGTGAAAGAGGTCAAACTGAGGTCACAGTTCAAAAACCGCGGCGATTGGCCACTTGGTGGCGCTATAATGGAAAAATCACTAAAAACAGCCCTTTTTAAAAAAAGCCCTCTAGCGCCACCAACAGTCCAAAAACCCAATTTTGTTCTGACTCATAAGGCAAAGATTCTGATTCTCAGAATCAGAATCTTAAGAATTCGGTCACTTTGTGTATTTGACTTGCAGGTCACTCGTTCTGCATCTGGGTGCTTGTGTTTCTTCGCTTTATGGATATGACTTTGTTAAACTGGACAGGTGAGTACTTCACATGACATATATTGTGGCACCCTCTGTAACTTGCGGGTCACTTTGTGTATGTGAAAATCCTTTAAGGCCTTAAACTCCCTAAAGGCCTTAAACGCTTGAACCCGGGAAATGCTGCTTGCAGCTTTAATTATTATTATTATTATTATTATTATTATTATTATTATTATTATTATTATTATTATTATTATTATTATTATTATTATTATTATTATTATTATTATTATTGGGGGGCACGGTGGCTTAGTGGTTAGCACGTTCGCCTCACACCTCCAGGGTTGGGGGTTCGATTCCCGCCTCCGCCTTGTGTGTGTGGAGTTTGCATGTTCTCTCCGTGCCTCGGGGGTTTCCTCCGGGTACTCCGGTTTCCTCCCCCGGTCCAAAGACATGCATGGTAGGTTGTTTGGCATCTCTGGAAAATTGTCCGTAGTGTGTGATTGCGTGAGTGAATGAGAGTGTGTGTGTGTGCCCTGCGATGGGTTGGCACTCCGTCCAAGTCAAGAAGTCAAGTCAAGAAGCTTTTATTGTCATTTCAACCATATATAGCTGTTGCAGTACATAGTGAAATGAGACAACGTTTCTCCAGGATCAAGGTGCTACATAGAAACAAAGACAGGGCTAAAGACTTGTAAGTAGTCTTAGCCACATAAAGTGTAACTGTGCAACCTGGTGCAAACAGTGCAGGACAAGACAAACAAGACAGACAAGACAGTGCAGGACAAAAGACAGTGCAGGACAAAAGACAGTGCAGGACCAGACAGTGCAGGACAAGACAGTGCAGGACAATGACAGTGCAGACACAAGTTACAAGACAATACAAAAAGTACAAAAAATGCAGTACACAAAAGACAATAAATAGTAAACAGTCACAGAAACAGCGCCGACCGACCAGTGTTAATACTGTATGTGTTAATATAGTATGTACGAAATGGCTGAGATATTGTACAGTATGTGCAAAAACGGCTGAAATGTTGGGACAGTTTGTGCAAAAAACAGCAGACAAGGTGTGCAAAACAGCATGTAAACAGTTTGCTGGATTGTAAGCAGCATGTAAACAGTATGTTGTGTCAGTGTGTGTGTTTTGTGAGGGTCTATGCAGTCCATACAGATGATGTGTGTGTATGTTGTGCTCAGTACAGTACATTTCAGTTGTTGAGAAGTCTGATGGCTTGTGGGAAGAAACTGTTACACAGTCTGGTCGTGAGGGCCCGAATGCTTCGGTACCTTTTTCCAGATGGCAGGAGGGTGAAGAGTGTGTGTGAGGGGTGTGTGGGGTCATCCACAATGCTGTTGGCTTTGCGGATGCAGCGTGTGGTGTAAGTGACTGTGATAGAGGGAAGAGAGACCCCAATGATCTTCTCCGCTGTCCTCACAATCCGCTGCAGGGTCTTGCGTTCTGGGATGGTGCAGTTCCCGAACCAGACAGTGATGCAGCTGCTCAGGATGCTCTCAATGGTCCCTCTGTAGAACATGGTCAGGATGGGGGGAGGGAGATGTGCCTTCCTCAGCCTTCGTAGGAAGTAGAGACGCTGCTGGGCTTTCCTGGTGATGGCGCTGGTGTGGAGTGACCAGGTGAGGTTCTCCGCTAGATGAACACCAAGAAATTTGGTGCTCTTGACGATCTCCACAGATGATCCGTCGATGTTCAGCGGAGAGTAGTCACTCCGTGCTCTCCTGAAGTCCACAACCATCTCTTTAGTTTTATCCACATTCAGAGAAAGGTTGTTGGCTCTACACCAGGCAGTTAGTTGTTGCACCTCCTCCCTGTATGCTGACTCGTCGTTCTTGTTGATGAGACCCACCACGGTCGTGTCATCGGCGAACTTGATAATATGATTCGATCTGTGCGTTGCTGCACAGTCGTGAGTCAGCAGAGTGAACAGCAGTGGACTGAGCACGCAGCCTTGAGGAGCTCCAGTGTTCAGTGTGGTGGTGCTGGAGATGCT